>NC_061858.1:3898947-3900413 GCF_019202785.1 Penaeus chinensis
TCCTCCTCCTCCTACTATATTCTGTTTATTTTTGTTTTCTTATTTCCCTTTTCCGTCTGTGTTTTTTTTTTTTTTTTTTTTATCTTTCTGTCTGTTCTTTCATTGTTCTTGTTATTCCGTCAGTCTGTTTCGTGTTGCTGTTCTTTCTCAGGCTTGTTCTCTGTCCGTTCATCCTCTCCCTTTTTTCATTCTTCTTCTCTTCTTCATCTTTCCCCTATTTCTCTATCCCTCCTTCCTCCCCTCCCCTCCCCTCCCCCCTCCATCTCTCCATCCCTTCCCCCTCCCACATCCCTTCAGCCCCTCCCTCCATCTCTCCATCTCTCCCCCCACCTCCCCTCCCCCTCCCCCATCCCCTCCCTCTATCTCTCCATCCCTCCCTCCCCTCCCCCCTCCCCCACCTCCCCTCCTCCCCCATCCCTCCTCCCTCTTCCCCTGTAACATCGCTCCATCCCACCCCCCCTTCCTCCCCCTCCCCACCCACCTCCCTTTTGTCGCCCATAAAAAAAAACTTTACAGCGACGAGTGATCCCAAGTCGCTAATTAATTTGATTGTCTTCCACTCCCCCTCCCTCTCACCCTCTCCTACTCACCTTTCGTCTCTTCGTCGCTTCGTCTCTTCGTTTCATGGTCTCTTCGTCTTTTCGTCTTTTCGTGCCTTTGTCTCTTCGTCCTTTCGTCTCTTCGTTTCATCGTCTCTTCGTCCCTTTGTCTCTTCATCTCTTCGTCTCTTTGTTTTATCGTCTCTTCATCTCTTTGTCTCTTCGTCTCTTCGTCCTTTCGTCTCTTCGTCTCTTCGTTTCTTCGTTTCATCGTCTCTTCGTTTCTTCGTCTCTTCGTCCTCGTCTTCGATTCTATTTTTATCCATCCTCCGTTTATTTATCCTCCGTCTTGCTTATTCATGTGATTATTCATCTCTTACTTAGTTTACCTATTCGTTTTATTCGTAAGCTATCCCTTGCACGCACTTTATTCATGGTTCCATCACTGTTCTATTCATCTGCTTATCCATCCGTCATCTGCTTTTTCAACCTCTGTCCCTTCCTATCCATCTGCTTACTCATCTCCCGCCTCACCCACTCACTAGGTTACTCATACCCCGCTTCATCCAACCCACCTATTTACTCATTCCCCCGCCTGACCCACACACCTATTTACTCATCCACTCAGCTGCTTACTCATCCAATTTACTGCTTACTCATTAACCGCCTGACCCATTCACCTGCTTACTCATCCACTCACCTGCTGACTCATCCCCGCCTGACCCACACACCTATTTACTCATCCACTCAACTGCTTACTCATCCAATTACCTGCTTACTCATCCCCTACCCATTCACCCGCCTGCTTATTCATCCTTTGCCACAGCAACCGACTCACCCTATCTGTCTCGTGTCGTTAGACTCCAGCTGTGATGGGTTGGGGTGGTGGGGAGAGGGGGAAGGGAGAGAGGAATGAGATAGAGGGAA
>NC_061858.1:3900513-3903013 GCF_019202785.1 Penaeus chinensis
TAGGCCTCCTGTTGCAGAAAATAACACAGGAATATTTATACGAAATTCATGGAAATTCCTGAGAGAAATACGTTTGAAATTTCTTTCGTGAAATTGATTAAATTAGGACAGTAATACAATATAATAACAATTATATTAATATAATAACAATTATAATAATAAAATTAATAATAATATAATAATAATGAATAAAAATAAAATAATGATAATTAAATGAAATGGATAATGATAAATATAATGATAAATAATAATAGTAATAATAATAATAATAATATAATAATAATAAAAAATAATGATAAGATAATGAAAAGATAATGATAATGATAATTATTAATGAAAAATAACAATAATAAAATAATATAGAAATGATTATAATAATAATAATCAAGGAAACTCATAGAATTTAGATAAAGCATTTATCGATAAATTGTAAATGACGAAACTTAGTAAAAAAAATCCAGTGTATTGTGGATAATTCGTGGAAGAAAATCGTAAGACCGTAAAAGGAAAAAGAAGGAAATGGAGATAAAGGACAAAAGAGGGAAGAAAGAAATAGAGGAATAGAAGAAGAAGAAAATGGAGGAGGAGGAGGAGGAGGGGGGGGAGGGGGAGGTGGAGAAAACTGATAAGAAAAAGGGAAAGATCATGGAAGGTTAACAAGAGTAGAAAGGTAGAAGAAGAGAAGGAGGAAAAATGAGAATTAAGAGGAGGAAAAGGTAAAAGAAGAAGAAGAAGAAAAATAATAATAAGAAGACGATGATGAAGAAAAAGAAGTAGAAGAAGAAAGTAAAAGTAAAAAAAAAGTAGAAGACGAGATAAAAAGGAGATAAAGAAGATGAATAATTACAAGAAAACAGCGAGTAAACGAAGATGAAAAGAAGAGGAAGAAAGAAATAAAATGGAAAGAACGAATGACCGAAATTCGAAATCAAACGAAGATCAAGCTCTTGGATTCGTAGTTAAGCCTTATCGTTTGCCTTTTATACTTATATTTTCAGTTTTCCTTTTAAGTCATTATCTGTTTTTCATCCCTTTCTTCAATTCTTCGTGTCTTCTTCTTCCTCTTCCTCTTCCTCGTCCTACTCCTCCTCCTCCATCGTCTTTCCTTCTCTCCTTCCTCTTACTAATTCTTGTCCTCGTCCTCCTCGTACTCCTCCTCCTCCTCTTCCTCCTCTCCCTCCTTCTTCTCCTCCTCCTCCTCCTCGTACTCCACCTCCTCCTCCTGTATTTTCTTTCTATCCTCTTCCTCCTCCTTCTCTTCCTCCTCCTCCTTCTCCTCCTCCTCCTCCTTCTCCTCCTCCTCCTCCTTCTCCTCCCCTCCTTCCTCCTCCTCCTCCCCCTCCCCCCTCCAACATCTTTTCCTTTCTTTCTGTACCTCCTTCTTTCCCCTTCCCTCTTTCCCCCAGTTTTGATGCAAGTTTTGGTGTTCTACCCCCCGTTCATCCCCACGCCTCCTTTGTTTTTCCTTCGTTTCTTTTTTCTGTCCTTCCCCGCTTCTCTTTTTTCTTAATATCGTTGTTCCTCTTGTTTCTTTCTCCTCCTTTTTTTTTTTTCTCTTCCTTCCCCCTTCTCTCTTCCATCTTCTCTTGCTCCTGTCTATCTTCTCACTCATCCTCTCTCTCTCTCCTCTCTCTCATCGTCTTCTCTCCTCTCTCTCTCTTCTCTCTCCTCTCACACTCTCTCTCTTCTCTTTCTTCTATCTTGGACCCCCCCCCCCCCCAGTCTCTGTTCTCTCTCGTATTCTTATTCTCTCTTCTATCTTATTTCCCCTTTTCATTTTATTCCTTTCATTCCTTTCCTTTTCCTTATCTTTCTCTGTCTTTCTCCCACCCCCTCCCTCTTCGTTAACTTACCCCGTTTCTTTCCTTTTCCCCTTCTCTTCACATACCTACTTCCCTCGTCTTCCGTCTCTTGTCTACTTCTTCCCGTTTCTCTTCCCTCCTCCTCTCACTCTTCGCTATCCTTCATTTTCCTCTGTTCCTTCTCTCCCTCTTTCCGTCTCTTCCTTCTTCCCCCATCCTTTCTTTTCCTCTCCTCTTCCCTCCCTCTCCCTCTCCCTCCCTCCCTCCTTCCCTCTCCCCTCCCCTCTACTTCCCTTCCTCCCTCCCTCTTCCTTTATTCCCTCTCCCCTCCCCTCTCCTTGCTTTCCTCCCTCCCTCCCTTCCTCCCTCCCTCCCTCCTTCCCTCTCCTTCCCTCTCCTTCCTTTCCTTCCTCCCTCCCTCCTTCCCTCTCCCCTCCCCTCTCCTTCCCTTCCTCCCTCCCTCCCTCCCTCCCTCTCCCTCCCTCCCTCCCTTCCCTACAACACACCAACCCCGCCAGTTCACCTTTAAGCTACATTACCTTCTTACGCCTCGTATAATGTCAAAATTTCAGTCATGTTATTCAAAAAGGCGTCGCTTTTTTCCTTTTTTTCATATTTTTTTAATGTTTACTTTTTGTTATTTCTTATTTTTAGACTCAAATATATTACGTGGATGGTAAAAAAAAAGAAAAAAAAAG
>NC_061858.1:3908013-3910513 GCF_019202785.1 Penaeus chinensis
CGCTGAAGATGTGGATGGGATAAACTGTTAATTTATATTGATGCCACTTCTCGCTATTTCAAAAGCTCTATTTTTTTTTTTTCAAATTCTAATGATTCTCATAATTCTAATTACAGTTACGCTCCAACAAACAAATTTAGAAATGATGGGATGGGAAACGGATATAAAGCATATTTAAGTGGATTAATCAGTTGCCATGAGACCAGTAATTCAATTTGAAAACGAATGAAAAAGTATATATGCTGCATTTCACACACACAGAATATTAATGAATATATTAGGCTAAATATATGTCACTGAAATATATTTGGAAATGTGGATTTTTAAAGAAGACAAATAGAATTGTGATCGAACGTAAACTACAAAAAATGATAATGATGATAACAAAAAATAAGCAATAATTGTGACAAAATAGTGATGATGATGATAATGAAGATGATGATGATGGTGATTGAAGATAGTAAGAATTATAACAACAGTATCGACGATGATTGTGATAATGAAGAAGATAAAGATAGTAATGATGATGGTGATAGTGATGGAGACGTTGACTGATGATAATGATAATCATATCAATGATAACAGTAATAAAACAATAACAACAATACTAACCAACAGTTATAACAATATCAACAACAACAACAACAAAAACATCGCCACCAAATAGAACGTCAATAACAACAACAACAACAACAGTAACACCACCAACAAAGACAATAACAACAACAGCAATAACACCGATGTTCTTGCAACAATCACGACTCGCTAGTCAAACGAGAAGTGAAAAGTGAACGAAATCAAATGGCGAACTTGTGGATTTTGATAATTCATCATGTAAGGGTTGAGTTCGCATATTATAGCGTTGCATTATCGCCCTTGCTGCTGGCCTTTTCAGGAGAGATGATATTTTTATCTGTTCAATATTGATGGTGTTGACTGATTTTGTTGTTTTGTTGTTGTTGTTATCGTTGTTATTGTTGTTGCTGCTGTTGTTGTTACTGTTGTTATTGTTGTTGTTATCGTTGTTATTGTTGTTGCTGCTGTTGTTGTTACTGTTGTTATTGTTGTTGTTAGTGTTTTTTTTTAATATTGATGGTGTTGCGTGATTTTGTTGTTGACATTGTTGTTGTTGCTGTTGTTATTGTTGCAGTTGTTTTTGTTGTTGTTTTTTTACGACTGGTGTTTGTACTGATGTTTTTCTTGTTATTATTACATCTTTTGTGTTTTTCGTGATTAGTGTTTCTGTGTTGTTTTTTTTTTTTTTTTTTTATTGCTGTTGTTGTTGTTGCTATCATGGTCGAGGATCATATCTTTATGATCATTAATAATATAATTGTTATTTTTTCTACGGATCTTCATTATCATTAATACTATTATCCTTATGATTATAGTCATTATTCAATATGTATTATAATCATTTTAATTGCTATTAAGATTACAGAGATCGCAAAGATTAATTTCTCTCAGTTTCTCCCTCACTCTTCTCCATCTCTCCTTCTTCCCTCTTTCTTCCCTCCTCTATATCCCTTACCTTATTCCCTCCCTCTCTCTACCTCCTCCCTCCCTCCCTCCATCCATCCATCTATCCATCTATCCACCCATCCCTGTCTCTCTCTCTATTCCTCCTTCCTCCCGTCCCTATCTCTCTCCTTTCGTTCCTCCCTCCCTCCCTCCATCTCTCTCTCTCTCTCTCTCTCTCTCTCTCTCTCCTCTCTCTCTCTCTCTCTCTCTCTCTCTCTCTCTTTCTCTTTCTCTTTCTCTCTCTCTCTCTCTCTCTCTCTCTCTCTCTCTCTCTCTCTCTCTCTCTCTCTCTCTCTCTCTCTCTCTCTCTCTCTCTCTCTCTCTCTCTCTCTCTCTCTCTCTCTCTCTCTCTCTCTCTCTCTCGCTCTCTCTCTCCCATCCATCCTCCCCTTTCCATCTCCCCCCCCCCCGCCTCCCTCTTTTACATCCCATATCTCATACCATCTCTCATTTGCATATTTCCACACAGGTAATAAAGAACACCGCGACACCTCCCTACTCCCTCCCTCTCTCCCTTCTCCCTTTTTTTATTCCCTCCCTCCCTCTCCTATCTTCTTTTTTCTTCCTCCCCCTTTCTCTCTTTCTTCTGTCTTGCCTTTTCTCCTTCTCGCCTTTCCGACTTTCCTCTCCTTGAATTAACGTTTCTACGTCTCTATTTCTCTATCTCCCTCCCTCTCTCTCTCTCTCTCTCTCTCTCTCTCTCTATCTCTCTATCTCTCTCTCTCTCTCTCTCTCTCTCTCTCTCTTTCTCTCTCTCTCTCTCTCTCTCTCTCTCTCTTTTCCTTCACTCTCTTCTTCCTTTCCTGTCTCCCTCTCCCCCTCCTTCCTTCCCTCTCTTCCCTTCCTCCCTACCCTTTACTTCCCTCTCTCCCTTCTTCCCCCACTCCCTCCCAACCCTCCACTCCCTCCTTCCCTCCCTGCCTCCCCCCCACTCCCTCCCTTCTTTCTCTCCCACTCCCCCCAATATTCCCCTCCCTTC
>NC_061858.1:3958422-3960922 GCF_019202785.1 Penaeus chinensis
CCAAACCAGGTATTACCACTACTTTACGCAACGCCCTTGACACCCCTTGACCCTCGCCCGTGAAAAGGCCCCTATCCGACGAGGGAATAAAGTCGACATTCCTTTGTGCTGATGGAGATCGAGGTCAAATTACATCAGGGGGAAAATGTGACCTGTTTTGACTTCTGACAGGTGGCGGGGTCGAGTGATGGATGAAGGGATGGAGAAGGGAGGGAGGGGGGAGGGGGAGGGGAGGGAGGGGGGAGGAGGTGAGGAGGAATGGGGAGGGGAGGGAGGAGGGAGGGGGTGAGGAGGGGTGAGGGGGTGAGGAGGATGATAGAGGGGAAGGGAGGAAGGTGGGGGAAGGGTCCAAGGGAGGGGGGAGTGGGAGGAGGTGGTAGGAGGAGGGGAAGGTGGAGAGGAGGAAGGGGGGAAGAAGGGTTGGAGGAGGGTGGAAGGGAAGGGAAGAGGGAAAGAGAGAATGGTAGGAGGAAGAGGAAGGGGAAGAGGAAGGGTGGAAGGGAAGGGAGGAGGAAGAGGAGGGAAGGTAAAGGGAAGAGGGGGAGAGGTAAAAAGGGGATTGTGAGGCGAAGGAAGGAGAAGAGGAGGAGACGATGAAGAGGGAAGATAGGAAGAAGGAGAGAGGGAGGGGGAGAAAAAGAAGAGAAGAGCGAAGACAGGAGAAGAGGATGGGAATAAGGAAGGAGAGGAAGAGGGTGAGGGAGGAGGGTAGCAAGAGAGAAAGGGTGATAGCGGAAGGAGGAAGAATGGAAGAAAAATAAGGAGAACGGGAATAGAGGAAGGAGAGAAGGGGAAAGAGGAGGAGGAGAACGAGCGAAAGGGATAGAAGAGGGAAGGGATAGAAAGAGGGAGTCGGAAAAGGAAGAAAAGAAAACGTGAAGGAGGGATGAGTTCCTCTGCCAGACAGCAAAGGAGGCTTAGTCCTTCTCAACTCCCAAGGCCGCTCTTTGATGGAGTATTCGCCGCTCGCCTGGCTGTCCTGCCCGCCAACCCATCTCGCTCGCTCTCCCGGACACCGTTCAGAACAGAGCCCAGCGGCCAGCGGGACGGAAGACGCCCGTAAACGACCCGCCAGCACCTTTTCAGTCCCTTCAACAGCGGTGGAGATGTGGCTTGGCCTTTGCGTCTTCTACAAGATACATAAACAAAATAGTTCCCCGCTGACATCGCTACGACTTCTACCAGCAGACGTACGGGACAAGAAATGCCAGTAATCGAGACCAAGAAGTCCAGGTTCCCTTCGCGAGAATAGAGCTCTATCTGCGCTCCTTCCTGCCTAGAGTTTAGCCCAGCAAATTAACCTACTTTATCTCGACACATTACAGGTGCTCAAGGCAGCAGTGAATGCTTGGAGATTAATATGAATCAGGCTAAGTAATTTCCACTTTTATTTTTTTTAGCTAGACCAGTTGATTTAAAAATATCTGTTTTAAGCTATAGATCATTTTACCTTTAATGGAAGATTAGCAAAATGAACTATATTTTATAGATCATGTAACTTTAGGAATAAAGTTTATATAAAAAAGTGCGAGAGGGGAGAAGGAAGAGATGGGATAATAAAGATGTGATGAGGAAAGGGTGAGAAGGATAAATAGAGAAATAATAGGAGAAGGAAGAAGAAGGAGGGGAAGAGAGAGAAAGTAGGAGGAGAAGGAATCAGGAGGGAAGAAAAGAGAGGTAGAAAGGGAGAAAAGGTGGAATAAAAGAGGGAGAAGATAAACAAGAAGAAAATGCAGAAGGAACAGATATATGAGAAGAAAGAAAGAGAAGAAAGAAGAAGAGCAAGAAAAAGTAAAAAACGAAATCTAAACAAGAAAAAAAAGAAGAGAAAAAAATAAATAAAATTCAAAACCAGAATTACGAACAAAAGAAACATAATAAGAAGAAAACAGATAAAAGAAATACAAGAAGGGAGAGAAATTGATCCACATGGAAGTAGGGACGAAGAGAGGAGAAATAGGGGAAGGAAGGTACACCCCGTAGCCTGGAATCTGTCCCTATTTCCACCTATTTCCACCTGTTTCCACCTATTTGGCTTGATGGAGACCCAACGACTGGAAAAAATATCCAGCGACGCGTGTTTATGGTAATCAAACACTGCTACGCGCGCGGGTGAATGGAGGGGAAAGGGAGAGCGAGAAAGGGTAATAGAGACAGGGGGAGAAGAGAGAGAGGGAGAGATGAGAGGGAGAGGAGAGGTGGAGGGAGGAATAAAGGGAGGGAGGGAGGGAGAGCGATAAAGGGGAATAGAGAAAAGGAGAGAAGAGAGAGAGGGAGAGATGAGAGGGAGAGGAGAGGTGGAGGGAGGAATAAAGGGAGGGAGGGAGGGAGAGCGATAAAGGGGAATAGAGAAAAGGAGAGAAGAGAGAGAGGGAGAGATGAGAGGGAGAGGAGAGGTGGAGGGAGGAATAAAGGGAGGGAGGGAGGGAGAGCGATAAAGGGGAATAGAGAAAAGGAGAGAAGAGAGAGAGGGAGAGATGAGAGGGAGAGGAGAGGTGGA
>NC_061858.1:3968422-3980922 GCF_019202785.1 Penaeus chinensis
GCTATACAAGCAGTAAAGGGAATGAGGGTTGTTTAGAAGAAGCTAACGTTGAACTAGGGAAACAAGGATAATGGTAAACAGAGTGATTATTAATAGATCAGAATTCAACAATAAAATAGGTAGAAGTTTTAAAACAGGCTCTAAATTAAATTGAAATTTGGAAAGAGAACAGTAAACATTGTTAAGAAACACGAAAACAAAACAAAACATAAGACCACTATTATTAAAACTTACATAGAGATATATGCAGTTATTGGGTATGTAATGGGAAGGCAGTTGTTGTGTTGTTTAGGTCTGGTTTCATCCTTGAGATAAACAAGGATTCCAAGGTGATGAGGTTAAGTCTGTTAGAGGTAGAGGACAGAATGTGAAAATCAGATTGTGTGAGTGGATGTCCAGTGGAATAGCAGTGTTCTCTGATGGCAGAATGTGATGGTGAACTGAGCAGAATACCTGTACGGTAAGACTTACCCATATGCTCCAAAATACGGTGTTGTAGAGAGCGTGTGGTACTACCCACATATCGAGAGTTACATCTCGAACAATTAAATTGGTAAACAACACTGGATTTTAGTGCAAATGGTAAAGGCTCGGATTTATTCAAAAGAGAACGCATAGTGGTAGTTGTCTTGAAAATGAATTTGAAATCAATTTGGGGGAATGTATCCTTAAAAATGTGTTGAAGTTCCTGTCTAATGTTAAAACTTAAATGCCCAAGGAATGGAAGTGTAATATAACACGAGTCTTTTGCCACTGATAATACTGGTGTAGGCGGCGAGAGTTTCTTGTTTAAAAACTTTCTTAGTATTCTGTAGAAAAAATTGTTGGGGTATGAATTCTCGGTGAAGTAATTAAGCAGGAATTTCATCTCTTTGTCAAAACTAACGTAGTCAGGGCAAATACTATATGCTCTGTTGATAAGTGTTGAGATGCTATTGAGTTTAAATAGTTTGGGGGAGAAGCTAGAGTAGTTTATACCCAAACCAGTGAATGTGGGTTTCCTATAGACTGATGTTGTTAGCTTGCCATTTTCTTTTGTTATGAGGGTGTCTAAAAATGGGAGTTTTGAGTCTTGTTCAATTTCATAAGTGAACTTTAGATTAGGGTGTTTTGTATTTAGATACGACACAAACTGCTCAACTTGCGAGCAGTTTTTAAAAAGGAGGAATGTATCATCCACATATCTGCGGTACAAATTCGGTTTGAATTCATCAGGGCATTGGTTTAACCATTCCTTCTCATGATAGCATAAGAAGGCATTAGCATAGGTGGGACCTAAAGGGGAGCCCATGGCTACGCCATCTGTTTGTGTATACAGGTTGTCATTGAAAGTGAATACTGAGTCAACAGTTGCCAATTGGAGTGCTTTAGTCATTTGTTTTTCATTTAGATGATGTGAATATTCATTTAAACAGGAGAGTTCACGTACAATAAGGTTAGTGGTCTCTTCTAGTGGAACATTTGTGAAAAGAGATTGTATATCAACACTGGCCATAACAACAGGCTCAATGATTTCACGAGTAGTTATATCGTTAACAAAATCTTTTGTGTTATCAATAGTATATTCATTTTTTGTCAGAGGGGTTATTATTGGTATCAAAAATTTTGCTAAGTTATAATTAAAAGTACCAATTGATGAAATAATGGGCCTAATTGGGTTACCTAATTTGTGAATTTTGGGGAGACCATAAAGAACACCTGGTCTTGATCCAGATGCATACAAGTTATTGTAGACGGGCTCACCAACTAAGTCTTTTATACTGCGGAGGAAGCGATTAAGTTTATCTTCCAGTTATAAAATGTGGGTAGCAATATTGTTTTTTACCAATCTGAACTTTGTGTTATCATTTAAAATCTCATTGATTTTTGTGTTGTAATCCTCCCTATTTAATAACACAATCCCCCGTCCTTTATCTGGTTTTGTGATTGTTAAGTTCTTATCATCCCGGAGATCAGACAAAAGATTCATTTGGTGGGAATTTGTCTCAATATTGGATCTTCGTTCTCGACAAAACAGGTGGTAGGCATTTTTGGCAGTGGCAGCAATTCTATTGTGAATAGAATTTATACTGTCGTTGCCATAAATGTCAAACTTGGAAATTCTATTACAGATGCATTCAAAACCTAAAAAGAAGTTTTCATATTTGATGTTCATTGTGGGAAAACCGAAATCTAAACCTAAAGCGAGGAGTTCACTTTCTTCAGTTGTTAGTTTTCTGTCAGACAAATTGAATATTACCTTCTCAGCCTTAATCTTTTTGGAAATGTCAATACCTAGTTTGAACAGTTTCTTCTGGTGTCGTTTTCGTATACTAACAAGTTTTTTGTCAGTATTCATTTGTAACAAACAGATAAGACACTGATAATCAATGTAAGAACATATTGATTTGAGAGAATTTTGTAAGGCTATCATAGTTATTGTTGAGTCGAGAGAGTTTCTTGGTTTGAGTTTTGATTTCAAAATTTAATAGTTTTAGTAGCCAAGACTTATAAGTGTGACTGGACAGAAAATTACGACTATGGACCTTAAATTTGATAAAGGATGGGATCGTGTCAAACTTTTTACATGTTTTCAAAAACTCCAGGTCACATTCCAATTTCCTTGCTCTGTAGTAGTCCTTCTCGGTTCTTCTGTATTCATGAAGCGTGGGCCGGCCATATCGAGTAGAAATAATCTCAGCAAGTGATTTTCCTTTTGGGAATCTTAATTTTATCAGGAAGAGTAACACCAGCGTAGCTACGAACATCTTTTTATTTTCAAACGTTTCGAAGTTTTCTAAACTTCATCTTCAGTGCTAGAAAACAGAAAAAGAACCATAAATATAAGCAGAGGGGGGGGGGGGGGTTTGGTTTGCGAAGTTCTAGCTTCGCCCGGGCCTTCTAGATATGGCCCGGCCTGTGTCAGCTTTTTTACGGCTGTCTCATTGAGTTGTCTGACACTCGGTGCTTACCGTGGCGGCGGGATTGCCAGCAAGCGCTCCTGCCGCCATGGTGTAAGCATTTCGCATAGCCTCTTTACCAGCACGGCGGCTGTTGTGGGCGGTCCATGTCTCAGGAATTGTGTATGGTTACAATTTTCTAGGTAGTGGACTAGTGTGGCGTTCGGCTCGCCGCAGTGCTTGCAGCACCATTCATCGCGTTCGATTGTTGGGATAATCTGCCATGCACAGTGGTAACCTAGGCGCATTCTGTGAAGAATGACTTCGGTACCTCTGTTGCTTACTTCAGAGAGTGCCAGTGGTTCAGAGCCTGTGGCGTCTGAGTACCAGCTGGCCGAGGGGGAGGTTCTCGTTTCCTCTCTGTGGAGCTGCCGTAGGAAGGTACGACCGACCAAGGCACACTTCTCCATAAGTAATTTTCGGCTCGGTTTTATCGTCATGGGATTTGGGGGCATACCCCTGCCAGCGGCAGCTAGTCTGTCAGCAAGCTCGTTCCCTCTGATGCCGATGTGGCTTGGGACCCAATTGATGATAATTCTTCTACCCTGAGCAAGAATTCTCTGTGCCATTGTGAGAATCGTGGTCAGTAGGTAGATGTTGTCTGTGGGTGAGCTGTGCTGAAGACAGTCAATGGCTGCCCTGGAGTCTGTGTGTATGACCACGTGTCCTTCCCTTAGGGACGCGTGGCCTAGGGCTCCCATGATTGCAACTGCCTCTGCCTGTAGCGAGGAGGCGTTGTCTGTTACCCTCATGGATCGCGTGGCATCCCTAGCTGCAAAGCCGGCGCCTGCAGTGTGGCTCAAGGGATCGACCGATCCATCCGTGTAGTATGTTCTACTACAAGGAGGCGTGATGGCTGCAATGACCCTGTGGGCTTCTGCCTTTAGGCTAGGCATGGGGTATAGGCTCTTTTTCATTGACAGGTTCATTATGTTGAACTCTATCAGGCTCAGTGCCCACGGCGGGGCTTCGGCAAAGTCGGGGTGGGGGGAGTCCATGCCCTTAGCAAGAAGCTGTTCTTTGAGCTGATGGCGTATCAACACCCTGGCTGTATGAGACAGCCAGGAGTTGTTTGCAACGAGCTCGTTGTCTTGATCGAGGCATCTGACTAATTTTTGTCTTAGGCTTGTGTTCCTGGGAGCCTGGATGACCTTTGACAGAAATTGTGTTGCCGTTAGATCGATTCGTGAGTCCAGGGGGAGAAGGTTTGCCTCCATCAGGAGGTTGAGGACCTTCGTCCACCTCGGGGCACCCAGAATGATCCTGGCAGCTTCATTTTGGACTGTTTCTAATTTGTCTGTGTGCTTTTTCTTTGCAGCAATTAGAGCGACTGAGGCATAGTCCACAATGGGCCGGACAGCATGTACATAGAATGATCTTAGTACTTTGTGTCTGGCCCCTATGCGTCTCCCAGTCATTGCTCTCATGACAGACAGTCTTGCTTTGGTTCGGTCAACCAGGTACTGGACCTCCTTATGGAAGGAGAGGGTCCGGTCTATCCTTACCCCAAGGTATAGGTAGTCCTTGACCCATTCTAATTCCACTCCCTGGATTTTCAGTCTTGTGCCTCGAACTCTCTGTCTTAAAGCCATGGCTTTGGATTTGGCAGCAGAGATCTTTAGTCCCGTCCTACAACACTCCTCTGACACGAGGTCCAGACAACGCTGGGCTTTATTCTGGCTGCGTGGTCCAGTGGAGGTGATAGCGAGATCGTCTGCATACGAGATGATCTGGCACCCCACTGGGAGGTTTATGTTGAGGATACAGGACATTAAAGTGTTGAATAGGGCTGGACTGAGAACCCCACCCTGTGGCGTTCCATTTTCGAGCGGCATGTGCTGCGATAGGTGACCCTGGAATTTGACATTGGCAGTCCTGTTCCTGAAGTAGTCACCTATCCAAGCCAAGAGCTTTCCTCTGATTCCCTTCTGGATCAGGCTTTCCTGAATGGCAAGCGGACTTGCCAGTTCAAAAGCCTTCTCCAGGTCAAGGAATACCACCACAGCTGGGCCCTTGCTGATTGTGCTTAAGAGCGTGGCTAAGCTGTGTGCTGTGCCCATGCCCCTTGTGAACCCGTGCAGGTGTTCGTGCGGGGGTCCCGTTTTCCATTGAAGCCGGTTTAGTACCATCCTCTCAGCCGTCTTGGCCAGGCAGCTGAGCAGAGAGATGGGGCGGTACTTCCCCGGCTCCTTTGGTTTTGGGACGGGAACTATGGTAGCCCTCTTCCAACTCTGGGGTAGAGTGGAAGTTTCCCAGGACTTGTTGATGAGTTGCAAGAGTGCACGCTCACCTGCTAGTCCTAGGTGGGTGATAATGGGGTACGAGATCCCATCAGAGCCCGGGGCTGTGTTGGAACTGGTTTTATAGGCTTTCCTTAGTTCCCTCAGAGAAAAGATAACGTCTGAGTTATCGGGTTCGGCTGCCCTTTCTCTGATCTGAGCGTGTCTGTCTGGCTGTAGACGCTCTTGTCTTGCCCTCAGCTCGGCTGGCAGACTGTTGCTGCTCGTTCTCGCAGAGAACTCGTGCGCCAGTCTGTTAGCCTCTGCTTGGGGGTCGTGATGGGTGCACCTCGGGGCTGAGCGGCTGGTAGCTCGCTTGACCCGTTGCCACAGCTCTGAAAGGGTGGTTTGGTGGTCGAAGGACTCACACCATTCCAGCCACTTTTCCTGCCTGACTCTGTTGGCAGTTTCCTTGGCATCCGTGACAGCTTCCCTTAGGAGGGATAGGTTGTCAGGGGTTCTTTGCCTTCGGAATAGTTTTCGGCACATGTTCACCCTATGGTTGACCTCCCTGATCTCGTCATTGAAGTACCAGGCGTCTTTGTGACTTCTGGACCCAGGCCGAGTTTTGGGTATGGTCTGTGAGGCTGCTTCATTAATGGCGTTTAGCAGGCTGGCTTCGAGCACTTCCACATTTTCGCTTAGTGGGGGATTGTTGCATCTCAGACAGAGGGCCAAGGCGTTTTGAAACGCCTGCCAGTTGGCCTTGTCTGTTTTCCATCTTGGATTTGGTCTTAGGATTTCGGCTGGGCCAGCATCCATGAGGGTAGTTATAGTGCCGTAATGGTCACTTGTGACGGTCTCATCGACACACCAGCCAATCCTCCCCACCAGAGTCGCAGTGGCCAGGGTGAGGTCTAGGACCCCTCCTCTGACATGCGTTGGCTCTTGGGTGTTAAGGAGAGCGATCTCAGGGAATGTCTCTAGCACGTCGGCTATGTGATAGCCGGCCGCATCCGGTGCCCGGCAGGGAGCCAGGATGGGGTGGTGTGCATTGAAGTCTCCCCCTATGATCACTCGGTCGTGTGCAGCAGAAGCACAGACCTGGCTGATGTCTAAGCTTTTACAGCGTGGCCGGCTGTACACATTGTACAGTTTGAGGGGCCCCCCCGGCCAGGTGAACCTCGACGGCAAGGGATTCAACATCATCTCCACAGTGCGATGCATCGGCTATTGCGGAGCAGGGGATTGTTGCTCTCACAAGGGTGATCAAGCCTCTCTTGCCAGGTGTTCGTGGCAGTGTGAAGGCATGGTACCCTGAGAAGCGAACAGTGTCCACTGTTAATGTCTCCTGGAGCATGACAATGTCAATGTTCCTTGATCGCACTACTGCTTGGAGAAAAGCGTTCTTTGCAGAGAAGCTATTGATGTTCCACTGTAGGATGCTTAGATGGTGTGTCATGATGTTACTCAGTGATAGTTACATCAGAGACATCGTCGGAGTCTGACAACTCCATTGCGAGGTCCTCGCTAGTTGAGGGCTCCTCGTCTGTTGTCAGGCTATCCTTGGGTCCACTGGGGGGTGGAGAGCCTTTGGTAGCTCTGACTTTGGTTGGTTCGGCTTTTCTCTCAGGCTTTTTCTTGGCTGGCCTTGCTGGCCTTGCCTGGGCAAGGTCAGCGTGATCTGGCTCTGGCTGCACAGATTCAGCCTGTTTTGGCTCTGCCTGTGAAGGCATGGCCTGGTTTGGAGTGGGGAGGGGAGTCTCGTCCTGGGGTGAGGGTGAGGCTGGTTTTTCTCTAGTCAGCTTTCTTCCCTTCAGGGCTGCGACAGTCTGGGTCATTGCCGTCATGGCGACCGAAACTGCCTTCTCGGCCTCCTCACTCGACCTCCCCAGGGCTGTTGCTACTGCTGTGACAACAGCAGTTAACAGGAGAGTCATATCGTCCTCGTCAAAGAGGAGATGATCATCTGTTGGGGAGGTTTTTGTGGTGCTCTTAGAAACTTTTTTCTTTAGTTTCTTTTTCTGCACCTTTGGCATTGTCGGAAACTCCTTTTTGTTGGAGACATCCGGTGTCGGCTGGGGGGCGGCTTCCTTCCTCTTAGGAGGTCGGGGGGGCCTTTTCGCTTTTGTTCCTTCCCCAGACATGGGTGCCCGGTGGGGCAGGAACAAAGTCTGATCGGTTTTGAGCAACCTCTTGTCGCCTGAGGGCCGCCTTTTTCCTGACAGAGCAAGTCAGGCTCCAGGCATGATGCTTCTTGGCACAGTTGGGACATTTGGCTGTTGTGTCCCTCTTTTCCTCTTTGTATGCCTTGAGGCATACCTCTGTGTTGTGTGCCTTGCTACAGACACCACATTTAGGCTTGGCTGTACAGTTAGCCTTGTGGTGACCGTATTTCTGGCACTTGAAACACCGAAGTGGTTCTGGCACATACGTTCGAAGGTTGTAGGTGCCCCAGTTACCCAGATCAAGGGTAGTGGTTGGGGCACCTTTCATGGTCACCAGGACTTGCCTGGTTGGGGTCTTCCCCTTCGACATTCGGGAAGCCTGCACGACCTGTGGGTGTGAAGCGATCAGCTCCACATCGTACGAGACTGAGAAGCCAAGTAGCACCATCTTGGTTCTCTTTTCCTCGGGAATTAGTGGGGAAAGACTCACTTTTCTCCCATCAGTTAGCTCCTTTGTTTCCCGGAGGAAATTTAAGGTAGCTTGATCTTTGGGCATTATGATCATGCCCTGATCTCGGGCGACCCGGATCGACAACCGGATTTTCCGTTGCAACTCCAATGCCCTGACCAATTGGTAGGCATTGTCGAAGCCTTCGGGTTTAGCTGGCACTTTGAACTGGGTGAAGCGTTTAGGGGGTCCCGACTCTTCATCAGAGTCGGTATCCGGCCTCGGACGCTTCGGCCCGCCCTTTCGGCTTTCGGGCTTGTTTGAGGAGGCAGGAGCTGATGCGGCTGGTTCAGCCTGCTCTCCCCTCTCAGTCGGGGAGGCCGTCTGTGAACTCAGGGGCCTCCCTGGCTTAGCTGCTGGCCTGGAGAGGCCAGCTCGCGAGTCAAGATCTTTGACTATTCGGTGGACAGACCCATTGGCTTCGGTCTTGTCCACCTTAGCAGCAGGGGTGACAGTGTCATCCTGTGCTTGGGGCTTTCTTTTGCCACCGGAAGGCGCATATGCCTTCATGGTGACTACCGTGGTCTGGGCCTTGCGCGGTTCGTCAACTGTAAGTTCAGTCTGAGGGGGGTGTTTGATTGTTTTTTCCATGAATTGGTAAGTGCTTCATCCTCTCACGTCCCCACCCACCACGGAGTCCAACAAGGGGAAGCTGAGTGTCAGAACCAGTGTCTAACAGCAACAGGAGTGATGAGAGGATATACGCAGCCAATAGCCATTGTGACGGCACTCACGGACCATTGTGAGTGCCAATGGCGGCATGACTGCTTGACCCTAGCCTCCCGGGGGAGACCAGCCGATTGACCGTGACCGGGACGGGATCAGGCCGCCTGTCTTGCTGGAATAGAGGACCAAAGAGGCGTGTTGCTAGCCGCAGGGCGTACTCGTTCACGGCATCGCTCAACCTCCAGGACTCCCGTCTCCACAGCGCACAAGGCTGCCACGCACGGCAAACGCGTGGGTAGGTGTAAACCCCTGGGGAGAGACCAGAGGGGATGCCCTTCCACCTACGAGACATCATTGTTTGGAGCCTTTTTGCTCAGCCCTCTGAGGCAGCCACCCAAAGGTTGCTTCACCGCAGTGAGGGAAGAGGAGTCTTGCACTTTTACCAGGCAGTTCCTTTCATCCCTCTGAAGCAACCACCCAAAGGTTGTTTCACCTCAGTGAGGAAGGAAAGGACCTGTGTCTTTTCAAAGTAGTTCCCCCTTCCCTCTAAAACAGCCACCCAAAGGTTGTTTCACCTCAGTGAGGGAAGGGAGGTTTTGCGTTCTTGTCAGGCACTTCCTTTCGTTCCCCTGAAGCAACCACCCAAAGGTTGTTTCACCTCAGTGAGGAAGGAAAGGACCTGTGTCTTATCGAAGTGGTTCACCCTTCCCTCTAAAACAGCCACCCAAAGGCTGTTTCACCTCAGTGAGGGAAGGGAGGTTTTGCGTTCTTGCCAGGCAGTTCCTTACATTCCTCTGAAGCAACCACCCATAGGTTGTTTCACCTCAGTGAGGAAGGAAAGGACCTGTGTCTTTTCAAAGTGTTTCCCCCTTCCCTCTGAAGCAGCCATCCAAAGGCTGTTTCACCTCAGTGAGGGAAGGGGGGTTTTGTCCTTTTTGTCAGCTGGTTCCTTTCATCCCTCTGAAGCAACCATCCAAAGGTTGTTTCACCTCAGTGAGGGGGGGGGGCGGTACTCGAAAACCATTCCGGACATCTAGACGGGAGCGGTCGCCTGTGTGAAGGGCAGGGCCACAAACCGACCGAGAAGCGGGGCGGCACGGGGAATGGTTACCCCGGCGGCCCCCGGCCGGTTGCGTGGCGCTAGCCCGATATAAGCAGAAATTGCAAGAAATTACAACATAGAATAAATAATTGGTTACAAACAAAGCAAAACAGGCTATACAAGCAGTAAAGGGAATGAGGGTTGTTTAGAAGAAGCTAACGTTGAACTAGGGAAACAAGGATAATGGTAAACAGAGTGATTATTAATAGATCAGAATTCAACAATAAAATAGGTAGAAGTTTTAAAACAGGCTCTAAATTAAATTGAAATTTGGAAAGAGAACAGTAAACATTGTTAAGAAACACGAAAACAAAACAAAACATAAGACCACTATTATTAAAACTTACATAGAGATATATGCAGTTATTGGGTATGTAATGGGAAGGCAGTTGTTGTGTTGTTTACGTCTGGTTTCATCCTTGAGATAAACAAGGATTCCAAGGTGATGAGGTTAAGTCTGTTAGAGGTAAAGGACAGAATGTGAAAATCAGATTGTGTGAGTGGATGTCCAGTGGAATAGCAGTGTTCTCTGATGGCAGAATGTGATGGTGAACTGAGCAGAATACCTGTACGGTAAGACTTACCCATATGCTCCAAAATACGGTGTTGTAGAGAGCGTGTGGTACTACCCACATATCGAGAGTTACATCTCGAACAATTAAATTGGTAAACAACACTGGATTTTAGTGCAAATGGTAAAGGCTCGGATTTATTCAAAAGAGAACGCATAGTGGTAGTTGTCTTGAAAATGAATTTGAAATCAATTTGGGGGAATGTATCCTTAAAAATGTGTTGAAGTTCCTGTCTAATGTTAAAACTTAAATGCCCAAGGAATGGAAGTGTAATATAACACGAGTCTTTTGCCACTGATAATACTGGTGTAGGCGGCGAGAGTTTCTTGTTTAAAAACTTTCTTAGTATTCTGTAGAAAAATTTGTTGGGGTATGAATTCTCGGTGAAGATGATTAAGCAGGAATTTCATCTCTTTGTCAAAACTAACGTATACGACACCAGAAGAAACTGTTCAAACTAGGTATTGACATTTCCAAAAAGATTAAGGCTGAGAAGGTAATATTCAATTTGTCTGACAGAAAACTAACAACTGAAGAAAGTGAACTCCTCGCTTTAGGTTTAGATTTCGGTTTTCCCACAATGAACATCAAATATGAAAACTTCTTTTTAGGTTTTGAATGCATCTGTAATAGAATTTCCAAGTTTGACATTTATGGCAACGACAGTATAAATTCTATTCACAATAGAATTGCTGCCAACTGCCAAAAAATGCCTACCACCTGTTTTGTCGAGAACGAAGATCCAATATTGAGACAAATTCCCACCAAATGAATCTTTTGTCTGATCTCCGGGATGATAAGAACTTAACAATCACAAAACCAGATAAAGGACGGGGGATTGTGTTATTAAATAGGGAGGATTACAACACAAAAATCAATGAGATTTTAAATGATAACACAAAGTTCAGATTGGTAAAAAACAATATTGCTACCCACATTTTATAACTGGAAGATAAACTTAATCGCTTCCTCCGCAGTATAAAAGACTTAGTTGGTGAGCCCGTCTACAATAACTTGTATGCATCTGGATCAAGACCAGGTGTTCTTTATGGTCTCCCCAAAATTCACAAATTAGGTAACCCAATTAGGCCCATTATTTCATCAATTGGTACTTTTAATTATAACTTAGCAAAATTTTTGATACCAATAATAACCCCTCTGACAAAAAATGAATATACTATTGATAACACAAAAGATTTTGTTAACGATATAACTACTCGTGAAATCATTGAGCCTGTTGTTATGGCCAGTGTTGATATACAATCTCTTTTCACAAATGTTCCACTAGAAGAGACCACTAACCTTATTGTACGTGAACTCTCCTGTTTAAATGAATATTCACATCATCTAAATGAAAAACAAATGACTAAAGCACTCCAATTGGCAACTGTTGACTCAGTATTCACTTTCAATGACAACCTGTATACACAAACAGATGGCGTAGCCATGGGCTCCCCTTTAGGTCCCACCTATGCTAATGCCTTCTTATGCTATCATGAGAAGGAATGGTTAAACCAATGCCCTGATGAATTCAAACCGAATTTGTACCGCAGATATGTGGATGATACATTCCTCCTTTTTAAAAACTGCTCGCAAGTTGAGCAGTTTGTGTCGTATCTAAAGTTCACTTATGAAATTGAACAAGACTCAAAACTCCCATTTTTAGACACCCTCATAACAAAAGAAAATGGCAAGCTAACAACATCAGTCTATAGGAAACCCACATTCACTGGTTTGGGTATAAACTACTCTAGCTTCTCCCCCAAACTATTTAAACTCAATAGCATCTCAACACTTATCAACAGAGCATATAGTATTTGCTCTGACTACGTTAGTTTTGACAAAGAGATGAAATTCCTGCTTAATTACTTCACCGAGAATTCATACCCCAACAAATTTTTCTACAGAATACTAAGAAAGTTTTTAAACAAGAAACTCTCGCCGCCTACACCAGTATTATCAGTGGCAAAAGACTCGTGTTATATTACACTTCCATTCCTTGGGCATTTAAGTTTTAACATTAGACAGGAACTTCAACACATTTTTAAGGATACATTCCCCCAAATTGATTTCAAATTCATTTTCAAGACAACTACCACTATGCGTTCTCTTTTGAATAAATCCGAGCCTTTACCATTTGCACTAAAATCCAGTGTTGTTTACCAATTTAATTGTTCGAGATGTAACTCTCGATATGTGGGTAGTACCACACGCTCTCTACAACACCGTATTTTGGAGCATATGGGTAAGTCTTACCGTACAGGTATTCTGCTCAGTTCACCATCACATTCTGCCATCAGAGAACACTGCTATTCCACTGGACATC
>NC_061858.1:3987498-4001433 GCF_019202785.1 Penaeus chinensis
GAAAGCCTAACAGGGCGCCCAAAAAAATCTGGGGGCAGCGTGTGGGATTTGGCTGTAAATGGGGCTCTCTTCTCGTGTTCTTGATATCCCCCAGCAACTATTTTTTAAGTTAGGCCTAGTTAAAATTTTAAATTTTTTTAAAGAACCAAAAACAAAAGGTTGAGCAGGGCATGTGCCTGTTGCTTTTTTTAAAACTTTCACCTGTGGCTCTGATGGAATGGGGCCCCTTTTTTTTTTCCTACTCCCTCCACAACCTTTTGTAAAAAAATCCTTCCCCAAAATGAAAGTAAAAAGTAAAAATTTGAAAATAAATGTACCAAATCATTTTTTTGGGTTTAAAGGGTTAAACTGTTTTTAATCGTGATATTACTGAAACCCGTCCCCGGGAAATTATCTTTTTTCATTCCTTTTAACCCCCTTTTTCCGGGTTTTTTTTCCGCCCCTTTTTTGCCTTTTTTTTTCCCCTACTTTCCCTCTTTCCCCTTTTGCCTTTCCCCCCCTTTTCCTTCCCCTCTTTGTTTGCCTTTCCCTTTTCCCTTCCCCCCCCCTCTGTGCCCCCCGTTTTCTTTTCCCCCTTTGGCCCTCTTTTTGTGTTTCCCCTTTTTCCTTTGGGCCCTTTCCCCCTCTTTTTGGTGCTTCCCTCTTTGCCTTTTTGCCCTCCCCCCGGGCCCCGCCTCGCCCTGTGTTTCCCTTTTTGCCTTTGCCTTTGCCCTCCCCCCCCTCCTTGGTTTCCCCCTTTTTCCCCTTTGTTTTTGGCCCTCGCCCCCCCGGCCCCCTTTTTCCCTTTCCCCCCCCGTGTCCCCTTTTACCCTTTTGCCCCCCCGCCCTCCCCCCCTCTTTTTGGTGCTTCCCTTTTTGGGCCTTTTCCTTTTCCCCCGTCGCCCCCCAAACTCTTTGTTTCCCTTTCCCCCCCTTTTGGCCCTTTTCCCTTTGCCTTTGCCCCCCCCCAAGGCCCCATTTTTTTCTTTTTTTCCCTTCCCAGGTTGGCTTCCCTTTTTGGGCCCCCCTTGGGGCCTTTGGGCCCCTCGCCCTTTGCCCTCCCCTCGTCTGTGTTTCCCCTCTTTGCCTTTGCCTTTCCCTTTTGCCCTCGCCCTTTTTCCCCTTTTTTTCCTTTCCCGTCCCGTGCTTTCCCCCCCTTTCCCTTTGCCTTTGGCCCTCGACCCCTCCCCCTTTTTTCCCCCCCTCCCTGTGCTTCCCTCTTTGCCTTTGCCTTTGCCCTCAGCCCTGGGCCCCCCCTTTTCCTTTTTTCCTTGTGCTTCCCCTCTTTGCCTTTGCCTTCCCCGCCCCCCCCGCCCCCGGGCCCTTTTTTCCCTCGCCCTTTTTTGCTTCCCTCTTTGCCTTTTTTTTTCCCCCGCCCCGCCCTTCCCTCCCTTTCCTTTCCCTGTCCCCTTTTTTCCCTCTTTGCCTTTGCCCCCTCGCCCTCGCCCTTTTTCCCTCCCCTTTGTTTCCCCTTCCCCCCTTTTTTTGCCTTTGCTTATTTTCACTTTTTTTTTTGATTGTGGAGTTTTGAAAGGGTCAGGTTGTAAATTCGGGCATTGTGTATGCTATGTTGGGGCGGGGTATAAATTTTTTTGCTGTACGGGGTATTGTGAAGTTTGTCAGGTGTTTTTGTTGTAAACAAACCTCTCTTTAAGGGGGGTCCATTTTGGGGTTTTATAAAAGTCAAAAAAGAAACTGTTAAGCTGCTTCAGTGATTAAAATTTAAACCCTTTTTCCCCGTGGCTTAGTTTTTGGGAATAGGGGTTTTTGAAGTACTGCATCTCATTTAGAGCTGCATTAGGTTTTTTGGTGAAGTAAACCCGGGTTATTTTTTAAATAAACCTGAAAAATGAACTTGCGAGTGCCTCGTTTAAATAGGGATTTTAAAGGGGTGGGGTTTTAAAATTCCTACGAGAGGAAAAAAAGCAAAAGGAAGGGGACCTTGAAATAAACCGACCCACTACAAAAGGGGTCAATCCACTGACAGCCCTTTCCCCCGATAGTACAGGGATCGGGTTTGTTTAGTTCGCGAGTCGGTTTTCTGCAATGGAGGGTGAGATGGCCATGATAGGGAAAAGTTTAAACAACGAAAAGGAAAACTCGAAAGGCCCCAAAAAGAGAGCAACCTACAAATAGGATTAAAGAACAGCAAGGAAAACGGATGGGGCCCGGGTCGGACGAAAAGTCCCCCAGGCTTGACAGGCGGAAGAGAGGGTTTCATTTTTTTGGCCCGGGATCGGAGGATGTGCCCGCACAAACCAGCGTGCATGAGGGTCCTCGGGATGTTCCCCAAAGGACTTCGAGTCCTATTGGGAAAAAACGCCAACCACAGGTATGCTACCCACGCACCTGAAGTGGCAGAGAGCCATCCATGACTCGTTAGCAGAAAGGACTCCACACAAGAGAGGTTCCTTGGGAGGTGGGAGAGGAGACTTGGCCAGAAAGAGAAGGAACTAGAGAGGGAAAAGAGAGCATTTCCAACTGAACACCTAGGGTGTAGCTCTAGCAAAAGTTACCCTGATCTGGGCCATGATTCACCGTGAACACCCCACACAACGATAGCTCCAAATGCTTTCTTCCCGAGCAGCTAGGGTACCCAACTCTAAATATCATCTCCCACTCTTCTTCTGAGCGAACCCACTCCTTAACAAGGGCTCCTGCTACAGAAACTCCCAAGGGCCCACCCTGACTTCCTGCCAAGAGACAGGGACCACCCCACCCACCCCTACGGACGTCCTCTCGAGACTAACCACCCAGTATCATATGTGTTCAGTAAGCAGAGATAATGTCCCCTACTTCAAAAGGGGAGGTTTCAGCCTGAGGACCCTCTAAAAAGGAACCAGGAAATAGAATCCTGGATAAGATCGATCGAAAATTCTTGTCTCGCCCCACAGGGATGAAGCATTCATCGGGCAGCTAAGGGCTACATGTCGCGGTAGGGCCGAGACATAATCATAAACTCGGCAAGCTTCGACATAATAAGAGACTGGGACACTTTTTAAAAAAAAAAAACAAACGGAGCTGAGGCGTAAGTTCAGGGGGACATACTCAGCTGCCGATTTCATATAAAAGTTTTATATGACCACGCCCGATGAGTGAAGGCACAGGCCCCAATGGACTTTTACTTACAAATAGAGGCCTCTGTCATCAAGGCTTTCGAGACCCATAGGGAGGCTATTGGCGACCCGAATGATTATTACGAAGGGCCTTCTTGTCTGGAGTGCCGGACTGGCTGCGAGATTTTCTTCCCCTTGAAGGATGACTGCACACCAGCAGTTAGCAGAAACGGCCCAGGGGGTTTTGGGAAATTCGAGGGGGGGGCATAAGACACGGCCATTTCTCTACCCAACACCAGTCGCCAAACTCTCCCCAGATGACTATCGGCAAAGGGGGACCTTTTACGGGATCGCCCAACAGAACTGGGGAATCGATAGCCGCCCCCTTGGCTGTAAATCCCAGTCAGTGCCCTCCCCAGTATCTCCCCCAGACGACTCGCTCAAAATTTTGGGGTGTGCCCTTCCCCCAAAATTTTGGCCACCACCAGAAAGTCAGAAGTGCAGGGCTTTAACCCCTTTTCCTAATCCCCCCCCCCAAGATCAGGCCCTAACTTTGCTATAAATTGGTTGGGACAAAAAAGGGCCACAGGCCCAAATCCCCCTTTTTTCCTCGCGCCGGGGAGACAAGCTCCGAGTCCCCCTGGCAATTCGAAAGGACCAGCCGGGTCATGCGCAAACCCAAAACATTTGGAAAAACTCCAGTATTCGGGAGTTGAGGGGTGCACAAGAGGGACGAGCGACCTTTTCGTGGCACTCAAGTTGGGGCAAGACTGTCCTATGTTTTATCGACACTGGGGCCCCAATTACATTTAAATTAAACCCGTACCCTGAAAAATTGATCCTGATAGCATTTACCACAGAAACCCCTCCTTGAAGACCCACAAGGAATTTCTGGGAGCTTTTAAATTACAGCAAGTCCCCTTTTAGACTTTAGATTTGGGAAAAAGGGCCCCTATCCATTGTCATGGGACCACAATAGCCAATTTAACTTCCCAGGAGAACCTTCTACTTGGAATAGTTTTTTTTTAAAGGAAGGTCAATTTTACACTGCGGCCCGGTTGCCTCTTCCTTCAACAGGCAAAATTGATTTTGGAGGGCCATCGCTTCTCTTTTTATATACCACACAAGATCTTTCAGTTACTTGCCTTAAGAGTGTGACAGATGCATCAACCAAACAGTGCTCTCAGAAACTGAAAAATGAGGAAAAGGGTGCATCTTACAGGAAGCAGTCTTTCCCTCGCACTCCGGTATTTTTCCTTTTGGGGAAAAGCGTATCGCGTTTAGGCCCTAAAGAAGGGGGTTCCTATACCCCAACAGTCTCCAATTCCTTAACGGTGCCCTATTCAGTGGTGACCCTTGCAAAAAGGCGCTGCAGTATCTGGGGCCCTAAACCCTTTTACACCCGGGCCCGTGAAGATAAGCTGTGGGAAAAGAAATTGGGACGGTGGCCCAGGTCAGCACAATCTACAGTGGGAACATGGAGTCTGGAGAACCAAGGGAGACGGTTGTGCCCGCACGGCGCGAAGAATCTGAAAAGAAGACGGTTAGTGCCCGCAGCGGCGACGAAGGGAACCCGGGAAAAACGGTTAGTGCCCGCAGCCGACGAAAATCTGAAAAAAAGACGGGTTGGGGGCCCGCCGCGGCGACGAAAATCTGAAAGCAGACGGTTATGCCCGCAGCGGCGACAAGAATCTGAAAAAACGGTTAGGCCTGCAGCGGCGAGGCACAGGTCCTTAAAATTTCCCAAGGAGCAATTACCACTGCCCCAGCAATGACATTAGGTACCTGAAACAGAAAAGGTATTAGTAGCTCCTCTAAAGGGAGTATCCACACCTGATAGACATTTTTTTCCCACACGGGGGGACCTTGAGTCATAATGAACAGTCCATGTAAGGGATTAGTGCCAGGTTGATAGACATCCTGTCCCAAATTCCTCAACAGATTCGAATATGACTTTGATTTAAAAATGGGACATTTGGATTTCTCCCACGTTGAAAAACATTTGTGAGGAGGGGGGGACTAGATATTGAAGGGGCAAATGTTTTTCCCCTCAATAGCCATAGCTACTTGTGAGGCAGCAGAAAAGCAAGTATTCTGAAAATAGATGCTTTTTTAAGCTCTATACTTTGACTATTTTGACTAGTGGGGCAAAACGAAAACTTGCGGTTACTTGGCCAACATAAAGTATTTGATGGTGGGGAAAGGGAAAAACCAATTTTGGGCCGTCCCTGGGGTTCGTCCAAACCCGATTTATACTGGTTTATGCCCCAAAACCCCCAGCCCCCAGGCAGTGGAAACTCCTTTATTGCCAAAAGCAGAAAACCCTCCGTCAGCATGCGACTCAAAAGTTACAAGCGGGTGTGATAGAGCTCCCCTAGCCCCTGGCTTAGGGCCCCGGTTTTGTCCTGGTAAAGAAAAGGACGGCAGCTTGCGCTTTTTTTGGGAGACTTAAACCGGCCCTTAATGCAGTGCAGTTAAGGAACTATCCTCTTCCTCGGATAGACGCATTAATTGATGAAACTAGGGCCCATGGACATTCACTCCCCTTTGATGCTAGACCCTTTTACTGGGCAGTAGAGGGGGAGCCCACAGACCGCCCCAAAAACCAGGTTTTTCCAAAGGGGTTTAAAAGATTGTTCCATTTCGGGTCGCCCCCCTTTTTTGGGTTTTGTCCACGCGCCGACCACATTTCAGCGGACAAGAATGGGGCTGTTGGCCTCGGTCTTAGGAAAGCATACTCTCTGCTACTTAGTTGATGTTGTATCTAAGCAGGGAATACCCTTCCAAAAACCAAAAAGGGATTTGGGCGGAGCCCTTAACAAAAATTTTCAGCAGCGGGCTAAATTAAATCTAGATAAATGTACCTTTGCAGCCAAAAAAAAACCCACAATAAACTTTTTTGGGGTTTTAAACGATCACTCCCAAAAGGGTGCGGGCCCCTATAAAGGGAAAAGGTACGGCCTTTCTAGAATAAACCCCCTCCTCGTAACACAAAAAAATTTTCGAGGTTTCTAGGCTGAAAACAGGTTTTTTTCCCTTTTCCAAAAGCACACCCTAGCTATGCAAATATTTCGTCACCATTGCATCCCCTCCCTTAAGAAAATCAAAAGTGGTTTTGGGGACAAAAACAGCAAAAAGCTTTTGACGAGATGAAGAGACATTTGGTTTCGTCCCCCGGCCCCTTCCCCCCAACCCCTAAATTTCACCCAAAGGGATTTTTGAACTCCATACTGATGCTTCCCGGCACTCCGCCGTTGGCTCTTGCCTCATGCAGAGGGATAAAGAGGGCCATCCACATGCCCATTCCCTTTACAAAGGGCAGGAAACTTAGGCCTGCTAAAAAACCAATACCCTGCTATTAAACTTGACCCTTTAAAGTTTTTGTAGAGGGGACGGTTTTTTGATTCTTATCTCTATGGAAGACCTTTTAAAATTTTAAACACAGACCAAAGACCCTGAAAAAATGTTTTAGTAAGAAACAAATCTCCCAGAATGCCCGTTATCCCCAAAGATCCCCTCATTTAATAGCTTCAAAATAAACAAAGAGGGCCCCACTAACCATGTTCCAACCTACGTCAAGGAAAATAGCCCAGGCTAAATTTGCTTCAAAATGAAGCATCCCCATGCACTAGCTGCATTAGCTATTACAACTATCCCCGGAGTATATTGCCCAAAAGCAGCTGCAAGACCCCCAAGTTTGCCGATCTCAGGCGGTACCTACTTGAGGGACTGTACCAAAAAAAAAGTGGCCCTCTCCCTTTAAAACGAATTTAAAGGTTAAGACGGGGCCCCATACACAGATTAAACCCATCTTCCTGAAAAGAATTAGCTACCATTTAAAGTATTCCTGACTCCTTAAAAGAAACTCGGCCCTAAAAAGTGCTCATCACCACCTTTGCTTCCCTTTCCGGTGTTCAAAGGACCTATGAAATCCCCAAAGCCTGGTTTTACTGGGCCAAAAATACTTAGGGATTTTTAAGGGGTATGTTCAACTGCCCATATGCCAGCAGGAAACCCCATAACCCCAAAGGGTTCCCATGGCCCAACGCTCCACTTGCCCAAACCACTCGAGCGTGTGTCCCTGGACCCCATGGACTTTGCCCTACCAAAAACCCTGCGGTATTTGGGCTGTCTATTCTGGATCAACATTCAAAGTGGCTACAGATTGTACATTAAGAAAAAATTACTGCGCACTGTCCACCGGCTTTTGTGGATCAACGGGTGACCTTATTGGTCCACCTCGTGTTTTCCAGACAGACAATGGAGTACAGTTTTACTAGTGCCTATTAAAGGGGAAATCGTTAGAATGATCACGCTAGCCATCATCACTATTTGGTAACCCCCCCCAGGCGAAAGGGTTTGATCGAAGGGCTAATAGGGTTGTAAAGTCTGGCCTCACGCCCCTTGGGGGAAGTATGGGGCCCAAAATGGCAAACCCAAATTTCCAACCAAATTAAGACTTTTAGATTTAAAACGGCCATTAGAATACTCATTGCAACCCTCCCACTTGCCACCAGTCGAACATGCTAATTTTTCCCCGTTTGGGGCTGACCAATGAGGCCTATTTCAGGAATCTCACTTAAAGAGCGACCGATAGGCACGCAACGCTGCCGTCGCAGCCTCTAAACCAAACCAGGGCTACTTTCGGTAATATTACAATCGGGGTAAAAAAGGGAAAGGGTTTCCCAACCCCGACTTGGGCACTCGTTTGGACTAAGAGCCCTTCGGAAGAATACGGGTGCAACTGCCCCTCTCCTGGCAGGTGGAAGGGCCCCGCGAGGGGCGTAGCCCCCGGCTTGGGCCAGTCTCTTTTTAGATTAGGGAAATACACACAGATGCCAAATTAAAACTCCCTTAAATCATATAAAACCCTTTTAGAACTTCAAATGAAAATTTTCCTTTCAGTCCGAGGGTGAACAAAACGATCTGGGTCAGACTTTTCCCCCGGAAATTTTCCGACCTTGAAAAAGGAGTGAATATCCACCCCTGGATGGGGGGGAGACCGTGTAAACCAAACTGATGATGTTTCGGCCCGAACCCAATGTACAAGATTACCCCGATTTAGCCGTTTTTTCCCGGGCTTGCAAAGTGCAGATGGCGAAACTGTCGTAATACGCCTAGTTGTACATCTGCTGACTCTCAGCAGTGTACTCCACGACAGGAGCGCGTCCTAAACAAGATTTTGGTTGCGATCGCGTGGCCCTATTTCAGAACATGACGGGGGATATGAAATAGGGGGTTTCGTTTAATGAGTAATTGTCGATGAGGGGCCCCTAAATAGTATTAGAGATGCAGTACCCCTTTAGAAAGGGTGAATTTTTATCCTAAAGCCAAAACAAACTGAACTTGGAAATTTATTACTTTACAAATTTGCCAAAAAGTTTAAGCAGCTAGTGATAGTGAATTGTAGGTTTTTGTATTGTTTTGAATTTGTACTGTATTTGTGTTATAACGGGTATATTTGCGATGTTGATATATTGATATAATTTGACTATATTAAATTTTCCTGTGCTAAATATTTTGTTACCTTGGGGTTTTGTATGGTTGGCACTTGTGTAACCCACGCCCAAAGCTCCACATCCCACCTTAGCTTTAAAAGGCATGTTAATCGGGCTCAGGCTTCCTTTTCTTCTGCTTCCAGGTTTGTCTCCGCTGCCCGCTCCGACCCCATGGCATTGGGGGGTTTTTGAGGTCTCCGACCCTTCTCTTCCCCCCCCCCCCTCCTGGACCGTAACCCCCCCCCCCCCCTTACCCCTCCTCACCCTTGTTTCCCTTAATCTCCCTTAGTTTTCCCCCTCCCTCACTTTTTGTTTTTAGTCCCCCCCTTTTAAAACCCTCTCCTCAAAACCTTTTCCTCCCCCTTCTTCTCTCTCCTCTCTCCTCTCCTCCTCTCCTCTCCTCTCCTCTCTCCTCTCTCCCCCCCTTTTCCACGTATCCTGACACCCATACCTTATTACTCTACTTGCTAATCCTTCTCTCTCCTAAATACTTTCATTCTCCCTCCCAAACTTCTTCCTCGTTCATTTCCTCTTTCCCCTTTTCCCCTTTCATTTTCCTCTTTCCCCTTCCTAATTTTTTGGCGCCCCTCCTTATTTTCCCCATCATACTGATTTTTTTTTCTCTTTTTCCCCGTTCCTTCGTTATGCTATTTTTATCCTTTACTCTCGTTTTTCTCAAATTCCTTCTCTCACATCCTTTTCGTTCTTTTTCTCTTCTCTTCTACTTTGATCTACGTTCTTCTGTATCTTTCTATCCCCCAAATACTAGTCTCCTCGCTTTCTACTTTTTCAAATTCCCACCATTGACCTTACTAATTTCTTTCATTTCCTCATTTCTTCATTTCCATCTCTCTGTTTTTTAAATTTTCCCTCTCATTTAGCCCCTTTTCCTTTAAAGCTTTCGTTCTCACACCTACCCCCTACCCCCCATACCCTAGTCCCTCCCTACCCCCTGACACCCTTGATATCTGAACCCCGAATCCCGAACCCCGAATCCCCGAACCCCGAATCCCGAACCCTGAACCCCTGAAACCTGAACCCCAAATCCCGAATCCCGAATCCTGAAAATCCCGAACTTGGGAAATCCAGGGGGTTTGGCGCCAAGGCACGCTGGAGATGTTTCCCTTAAAACCAACACAAAAACGGGGTTTACACTGATACTGCTAGACTTTGTATTAATGAAGTGTATAAATAAAAAATTATATCTGTAATTTCCCGAGTTTTCCTTTTTGGGGGCTTCAATGCTTCGATTTAGTGAGGGACTTATTTTTAAAGTGTTTTTTACCTGTTATTTTAAAATTATTTGGTCTTTTAAGGGTAATGGGGATCTTAATAAACTTTCTCATTCTCCTTAATAAACCCAATTTCCCAAATTTTTAATGATTTCGACGCTTTTATCATTTGTTTTAGTACCAAAAAAACCCCTCCCCTTTTCCCTACTATTTTCAAATTTTAAAGTTATTTTGTTTTTTAATCATTTTAAAACTTGCTTAAAAACCCTGGTTTTAATAATTAATAATTTTTTTTAGTCTTGGGTAACTGTTTTATGACTTTAGATTCTTTTTTTTATATATGTAAAACTTTTTCCACGTCACCCCCCCTTTAAATTTTTTCTTTTTTTCTTATTAATGGGGGTCACAGGGATACTCCCGGGGTAGGGAATATTTTAACGAATGACTTTTACCGTGTTTTTGACTTTTTAAAATTTTTAATAATCAAGAGTATAGTTTTTATTTTTCATACTTGCTGTTTTTTAACATCAAGTTTTAAACTTTCAATGTTTCCTTTTTTTAGTAGGTTTTTTTTACCTGATTGCTTTTTTTGTTTTATTAGTGTCTAATTGTTAATATTCAGTGTTTAAAAATGTAAATTTTTAATTATTTTTCTTTTTTATCCTGTTCAAATAACAGGCCACGTCACTGTGGGGAACAAAAACCCGTATAAATACACCTGCGAAATAAAATCTAAAGGAAGTTGTCTCTGGACTCGGTGTTTGAGTGTAACCCCCCGATTACCCTTTACTGCGGCGTCGCTGGAGCAGCAAAAACAAGGTTGTGTTTTGAGCCATTTTTTAATGCCAGTTTAGGACAGTGCTGGATGTGGGCATTTAAGCAACACAGGTTTTTTACTAATTTTATTGGCCAGCACCAGCCAGAAAATACCCCATTCATTTTAAGTTCAAGTAATTTTATGTATCCGTTCCTTTCAAAAAGGGTTTTTTTTTATGGGTATTTACCCTTTTTAATTAACTGTGGTGCTTTGAAATTAATCTTTTATTGATTTTCAAAAAACCAACATAGCCAGACCCATTTTCTAAGGGAAGTGTACCTGGGGCAGGGGAAACATAGTCTCCAAAACCGGGGAAGTGAACGGGCCCCCTCTCCCCTTTTCCCGGCCCAAAAGCCCCATCCTCCGTTTGGGGGGTTTATATTTCGGGTTTCCCCCCCTCGATAAAAAGGGCCTTAACAGGGGTAGAAAACGGAAATTGTCAAGCGTAAATAAAAGAGAAAAAACGGAAGGAAATTGAATGACACTGTCACGAGACAAAACGTTGACATCGGAAGGAAAATGTATGAAGTGCGTGTGTGTGCAAAAGTATATATACATATCTACCTATCTATCTATATCTGTATCTGCCTATTTATCTGTCTATCTACCTATCTGTATCTATATATATTTATCTATCTATCTATATATATATATATTTATATATATATTGTATATATTCGTGTTTGTGTGTATACACACACATCAAACACACACCACTAGAAGGGCACAACACAACACACACACACACACATATATATATGTGTGTGTGTGTGTGTGTGTGTGTGTGTGTGTGTGTGTGTGTGTGTGTGTGTGTCTGCATGTGTACATATAGATAAATAGATTTTTATATAAGTGTATTTATGTATTTATATGTGTGTGTGTATATGCCGTGATAGTCCGGTGGTCACAGCACTGGACTCCGACCCTCATGGCCCGAGTTTAATTCCCCGCCGCGGCAGTCGTAAAAATGGCTTCGCTCCGACTATTGGCTCGCGCCTTGGGAAGACAGACGCAGGTGTCGTAGGGGAAGTCGCCGCCGTGGAACAGCTGTTAAGCACACCGAACCGCGGTTGATTAGGAAGGGCATCCAATCAAGGTGATCGCGGTGCAGAGGCAGCACGATCAGCGGAAGAGCTACGACGCCAAAGACAATGGTTGCAGAAATGCAAGCAGAGGATCCACTGGTAAGAAAGACGGTGAACTCTTCAATCACCCGAAGGAAGGCAACGGGAAACCTCCTTCGAACACTCCCTTGTACAACCACGAAATTAAACATGGTCGCCAACGTCAGGCTCTGATACGGCACAGAAAAAAAAATAAAAAATGTGTGTGTGTATATAAACATTTAAAGATCTGTGTGTGTGTATGTATGTATATGTATATGTATATATATATTTATATATATATATATATATATACATACACACATGTATATACATACACAAATATTTATATATATAAACACACACACCACACACACACACACACACACACACACACACACACAACCAGAGAGAGAGTAGAGAGAGAGAGAGAGGGGGGGGGAGAGAGAGAGAGAGAGAGAAGAGAGAGAGAAGAAGAGAGAGAGAGAGAGAGAGAGAGAGAGAGAGAGAGAGAGAGAGAGAACCTGAACCAGGGAGAGAGACGGAGATGGGAGAGAAACAGATGAGAATCCTGTCTTCCTCTGTCTCTCGTTATCTCTGTGCAATTTCATGAATACACAAACAAGAGTGACTCGTTGAAGTGTCTGGAACCCGTTTTGCAACCTGTGCGCGCGGTTACTATTATTCTGCCCGAGGTGACTATTATTTTTCTCATGCTCCGGCCCCTCGTTATCTTCACAGCGAAGAGAAGAAAAACAACACGGTCATTTTAACTCAAACTGACACCTCGTTTCATTAATTTTGATCGTGTTTTTTTTTTCTTCTTCGGTTAATTAAGCATCGGTTCCGATTGAATAATCATATTTTCAATCCGGATGGTTTAGAGTTAACCGAATTACGCGAATATCACTCGTTTCTTTCTTTCTCTCTTTTTTCCCTCCCCTCCTCTCTCTTTCTCTCTCTCTCTCTCTCCTCTCTCTCAATCTCTCTCTCTCTCTCTCCTCTCTCCCTCTCTCTCTCCTCTCTCTCTCTCTCTCTCTCTCTCTCTCTCTTTATCTCTCTCTCTCTTCCCTCTCTCTCTCTCTCTCCCTTTCTTCCTAAATTCCAATATGACAATACGATTCGAATCCATATTTTGCGAGAATAGTTTCTGGCTGTCGGATCTGATTAGAATTTGTTTTGACGTTGATAAAATGGCGCCTCCCTCTCCCCGGCGTTATAAATACCTGTTTTAGCACCTAAACACTCCTTAATAGGGGACGGGTTGTGTGTTGGTTCATTTGCTTTTATAATTTTAAGGTTTATTTTTTTCTATGGCACACGATTAGTGAATGTCTAATTCCCGTGCCTTTTGGAATTCGTTTGAATGTTTGAATGTGTGTTCGTATATATATCATATATATAAAATATATATATATAATATAAACCATATAATAAAATAACATATATATTTACATACAAATATGTGTGTGTTTGTATGTGTCTCCCATATCTATCTATCTACCCTATCGATCTATAATATATATATATAATAATATAATACACACACATACACACACACATATAAATATAAAAATATATATATAATATATATATATATATATACATGTATACAATATATATAAAATATATATATATATATATATATATAGTGTGTGTGTGTGTTGTGTATGTGTGTGTGTGTGTATACATATTTATATATAAATATATATATATATATATAAAATATAATAAAATGTATATCTATACACTATCTATCTCTCTATATATACATAGATAGATAGATAGATATAGATATATAATATCACACACTCACCACACCACACACACACACACACATATATATATAAATATATATATATATATAATATATATATATATATACATATTATATATTATTATATGTTACATTTACATATATAAGATATGTAATATATATAATACACATATATATGTGTATAAAATATGTATAATATAATATATATATATATATGTTGTGTGTTTTGTGTGGGGTATATATTAATATAAAAATATATATATATATAAAATATACATGTGTGTGTGTGTGTGTGTGTGTGGTGTGTGGTGTGTGTGTGTGTCTGTGTGTGAGTGTGTGTGTGTGTTGTGTGTGTGGGTGGGGTGTGTGTGTGTGGTGTGTGTGTGTGTGTGGGTGTGTGAGTGTGTGTGTGTGTGTGTGTGTGTGTGTGTGTTGTGTGTGTGTGTGTGTGTGTGTGTGTGTGTGGTGTGTGT
>NC_061858.1:4016533-4019033 GCF_019202785.1 Penaeus chinensis
AGTATTGCGTCCCTTGTCCGTTGTCTTCTGACACATGTCACAGGATCGGGCGAGTCTTAAGTTTCCAGCTCCCATTCCAGGCCAGAATATGGTGGCTTGTATTCGGGCGAGAGTTTTTGCTGCCCCCGTGTGGCCTCCGAGGACTTGTTGGCGGCATCCAGCTGGAACAACGAACTGCACCTTCACTTCACCCTGAGGCAAGGTAGTTCGTCGATAAAGTCTGTTGTTCTGCCATACAAAGTCCGTCATTATTCCCTTGTAGAGACGAACATGATGTTCCTCAGCATATTCACGTAGTTTGGAGAGGGTGGCACCATTCTTCTGCTGCTCAGCTATATCCTCGCCTTTTAGTAACGACCTTCTGGATTTACCGGTCGTGTGCTGATCTCAGTGCGACGTGCAACAGTTCTCGTAGTGACAGCAGCACTGGTCTGACCCATAATGCCTGCAGACATGAACACCAGGGGATTCTGACATAGGGGTGACATCTTGTGCAGCAGGTTCACTCTCCTCTGCAGTTTGTGTCATCGCGTCCTTGCCTCCTTCCACCTGGGTCTGCCGGGACCAGACCAGCTCCAGGCACGTTGCCCAGGACAAAATCGAAGGCAGGGTTATCCATAACAGCAGCAGTCACAGTAAAGTAAAGTAAAGGCTTCTTCTCGCCTCTATTCCGTGGCATATTGAAAGGCTGGTGCTTGTGTTCTCCCGGCTGTGATTTTGCAGTTCCAGGAGGTTTTCACTCTGTTTTTGCCTCCCTGCGATCACCGACATTTCTCATACCAAGTTTCTTTGACTCTTGCTTTCGGTCGCCCTGTTTCTTGACCCTTTGGTTGTAGCCATAAGCAGAGAACCAGCCATCCGCCATGTCCGCGGTCTCCGCCGAGCTATTAACATTTTAGCCGAGAAGCAGCGAAGCGAACAGCTGAGCAACCAGAATGAGCTCCAGGAGACCTTCCTTGGTGTCAGGTAAATTACTCCTTCGGTGCCAAGTCTTAGAGAGATGAGAGAGACGAATGATGAAAAGTTTGCAGGTCTCCCGCTCGTCAAGGTGAGCTTCCTAGAACCTGCAACGAGCCTCTGCTCGAGGCTAATAGCGTAAGCACTCAGCAAAGCCTCTTTTACTTCACTGTACGTCAAAATACCTTCCATTTCAGCGCGGTGATAAACATCCAGGCAGAGGCCCTGGAGGCGGGTGACCAACTGCAGAAACGTCGTTTTCTCGTCCCACTCGTGATCGGCTGCGACCCCTTCGCGTGCGAGAAAATACGCTTCGACCTTTTCTGCGTCGTCAGGAAACATCGGCAACTTAGTCCTGGGAGGAGCCATGGGCGTGGGCGGCGTAGCCTTAAGGACTTCGATCTTATGCTTAAAATCTAACTCCGCCATCCGAACCTCGTGCTCCCGCATCGCTTGGGCGGCCGCAAACTCGCGCTCGCGATCCTCCCGCTCTTTGCGCTCCGCCCGCAGGTCTCGTTGCTGGTCCTGCACACACTTAGCAATATCACGGGGATCAGTCAACCCCAGGCCTGCTGCCTCCTGCTTCAGTACCGCTAAATCCATTTCTAGATAAGTTAATTTCAGTTATGTTCGTGCTAATCAATAACTAGTGCTATTGAATAACTCGTGCTATTGAATCACAAGTGCAGGTACGAACGAGTTCTTGGTTCAGTCACTTTTAATTATTGTTCATAATATCGGTTCGTCTGTGCCACTGACACCTGGCTAAAGATGTAAATGAATGAAATGTGTGCAAGGGAATAATATCCAACACGTCTCCTATATGACAATGACAAGAGAAAGCGTGGAATGAAACGAGTCGAAAAATAAAATTATAAATACCGACGTGCTTCCAGTCCGCTTACATGCAAGCACATTTACTCTTCTTATTCAGTTAATATCAGTAGCCCCACGCTGGGCGCCCTTGTCACACTTTGCTCAAGAAATTATTCATATTCTAAGTATTTGATTATTTATATACTCATCACTTTTACTCGGGGAATTAGTTATTCCATAGGCAATCCATTATTAAGAAATATATTCGTCTTTAGCTCGAAATATTGTGTTTATTTCATGAGCAGTTACGTTTGTCGCATGAAATTATTATGAAGTATGTATTACTTTTCCATATGATTAGTGTGAGTGTACTTAAGTATTCATTTACTATTTTAAGGTCTGTAATATTGTTTTTTTTCTGGTTTATTGAGAAGGGAAACTGCGAGCCACTGATAGCAATAAATGGAAACATAAATACAGAGAATAACTTCCTTCACTATTTAGTTATCATTCTCTGAGCACACAATACATTTTTCAATAAATGCCCTACACAATCACCCCAGTCACTCACCTTCCGCATTGCAGTTTAATCCTAACACAAGATCACAGCACAAGAGCACTAACAGTCACTTCAAAAATAGTCATTTCACCGAGTCATTTCACTGTTCTCACTCACGTATTTCCGCACAGCACGTTTATTACTTTAGTTTCATCTATTTAGCTCTTC
>NC_061858.1:4056533-4066533 GCF_019202785.1 Penaeus chinensis
GAAAGGGAAGGGAAAAAAGCCAGCGATAGCCTGAGAACGAACAGCTTCTCGTTGATATTCGATTTGAATTTTGCTTCTTCTCCTTCTCCTTCTCCTTCTTCGTCTCTTTCTCCTTTTACCCCCTCCTTCGTATGGAAGGAAAAAAGGGGGGAAGGAGCCAGGTTTGGCACCTCGGGTTCGAACCGTTTGATCGGCGGGTGGATGAGAAAAATGCCGCCAGGGTGTTGTTTCCTTGATCGCGATATATTAATATCTATTTAATTTGACTAAGGCGGGTGCAAATGATTTTATTCGATCCCCATTTATCATTTTAAAGATTTTTTTTTGTTTTTGTTAAATTATTCATTTTATAGAATAGGTGATATAAACATGTTTATTTAAATTTAAGAAATTTTGTGTATTTTGGGCAGGAAAAGACCCGCCCTTTAAACTTTCTGACCCGGTTTTTATTTCCCGAATGGTAAAACCCCGGATTTTTGAAAGGGGTTTCGGCCAAAAAAAAACAAAGCACAATTTTTCTAAAATCATAAGCTTGCAAATAAACCCTAAATAATAAAAATTAAAAAAAATTTTGTTGGGTTTTTGTGTTTTAATTTTTAATTTTTAAAATTTTTTTAAATTTTAAATTAATGTTTTATCTAAGCCGTAGGGTTTACATTATTTTTTATTACTTTTGTAAACATGCATTTCTTAAAAAAATAAATTCATAAAAGCTTTGCTGTATTTCATGGGGGTTTATCATTGAAATTTAAAAGGGAACGACGAAGAAGAAGAGAAAAGAAAAGAAGGAAGAAAAAAGAAGAGAGAGGAGGAGAGAAGAGAGAAATTTTTTTCAAAGGAAATGGGAGGGAAGAACTTGAATAAAAGAAAAAAAGAAAAAAATAAAAAAGAAGGATTTCATAAAAAACCAAATGCGGGGGTGGAAAGGGGGGTGGGTTGGGGGGGGGGGGGAGGGGGAAAAGGGGGGGGAAAGGGAAAAACCTAAGAAGTATCTTTTTTTTTTGTTAAAAAAACATCGAGAATTCTTCCCCCAAAACCCCCACCTTCCCTGCTCCTCTCTTTCCCTCTCTCCTCCCTCTCTCTCTCTCTCCTCCTCTTTCCTTCTTTTCTCCCCTCCCTTTTCTAATCTCTCTCCATCTCCCTCCTCTCCCCTCCTCTCCTTCTCTTTCCCCCTCTCCTCTTCTCTCGGCCCTCCCCTTTCCCTCTCCAAAAAACCTCCTTTCTCTTTCTCCCCTCCCTCTTTTTCTCTCTCTCTCCCTTTTCTTTCACTTTTCCCGCTCTTCTTTCCCCTTTTTTCTTTTCTCTCTCTCCTCCCTTTCTCTCCTCTCACGTCTCTCCCCCTCCTCTCTCCTTGTCTCTCTCTCTTCTCCGCCCCTCTCCTCTCTCCCTCCTTTCCCCCTCCTCTCTCCTCTCTCTCTCTCCTCTTCTCTCTCTCTCTCTCCCTCTCTCTTCCCCTCTCGCTCTCTCTCTCTCTCCTCTCTCTCTCCCTCTCTCTCTCTCTCTCTCTCTCCTCTCCCTCTTCTCCCCTCTCCTCCCTCTCCTCCTCTCTCCTCTCTCTCCTCTCCTCCTCCTCTCATCCTCTCTCTCTCTCTCCTCTCTCTCTCTCTCTTTCCCCTCTCTCTCCCCTCTCAAAACCCTCCTTCTCTCTCTCTCTCCTCTCTCACCTTTTCTCTCTCTCTCTCCCATCCCCTCTCTTCTTTTCTCTCTCTCCCTCTCTCTCTCTCTCTCTCTCTCTCTCCCTCTCCCTTCTCTCTCTCCTCCCCTCTCTCTCTCTCTCTCTCTCTCCCTCCCTCCTCCCCCTCTCCTCCTCTCTCTCTCTCCCCTCTCCCTCTCTCCCTCCCCCTCTCTCTCTCTCTTCCTCTCAAACCCCTCTCTCTCCCCCTACTCTCCTCTCTCTCTCTCTCCTCCCTCTCTCCCTCTCTCCTCTCCTCCCCCCATCTCTCCTCTCTCCCTCCTCCTCTCTCTCTCCCCCTCCCTCCCCCTCTCTCTCTCTCTTCTCTCTCTCTCTCTCTCTCTCTTCCTCTCTCCTCTCTCTACCTCCTCCCTCTCTCTCTCTCCTCTCCCCTCCTCTCTCTCCCTCTCCCCCCCTCTCTCTCTCCCTCCCTTCTTTTTCTCTCGTCTTCTCTCCTCTCTCTCTCCTTCTTTTCTTTCTTTTTCCTCTCTCTTTTTTTCTCTTCTCCTTTTTTTCTCTCCTCCAATCTCTCTCTCCTCTCTCTCTCTCTCTCTCTCTCTCTCTTCTCTCCTCTCTCTCTCTCTTTCTTACCTCCCCTCTCTTTCTTTCCTCTTTTCTCCCTTTCCTCTCCTCTCTTTTCCCCCTCTCTTCCCCTCTCCTTCTCTCTCTCTCCATCTCTCTTTCTTTCTCGCTCTCTCTTTCTTTCTCTTCTCCCTTCTCTCTCTCTCTCTCTCTCCCCTTCCTCTCTCTCTCTCTCTCTCTCTCTCTCTCTCTTCCCTCTCCACCCTCTCTCTCTTTCTTCTCCTCTCTCTCTTTCTTTCTCTTTCTCCCTCCTCTTCTCTCTCCTCTCTCTTCTCTCTCTCTCTTTCTCTCCTCTCTCTCCTCTCCTCTCTCTCTCTCTCCACTTTTTTTGGGCCTTTCCCTTTTTTTTCTTCTTTTTTTTTGTGTGATTATTTTGTTTTTTTTTTTTTTTTTCTTTTTTTCTTTGTCTCTTTCTTTTTCCCTTTCCGTTTCATCTTGACTCTTTTCCCTCAAACCGTCCCCTTTTCCCTCATAACTTTTTTTCCTTTTGTTTTTTTTCTTCTATCTTTTATGTTCCTTCTCTGCTTTATTACCCTTTCTTTCATTCTCTTTCTCTCATTTGCTCTCTCTTTATCTCTCTCTCTCCTCTCTCTCTCGTTCTCTCTTCTCTCTCTCTCTCCTCTCTAGACTTCCTCTCTCTCTCCCCTATCCTCTCTTCCCTTTTTCCCATCCCTCCCTTCCTCTTCCCTTCCCTTCCCGAGCTCTCTCTTCCCTTCTATTTCCTCCCTTCTCTCCTCTCCCTTCCTACTCTCCTCCCCCACCCCTCCTCCCTTTTCTTTCTCTTTTCTTTCCCTTCCCTCTTCACACTTTTCTTCTTTGTTTTTAATGAACTTTTGTTTTTCTTTTTTTTAACCTATTTTTTCTGTTTTTTTTTTAAAAATCTCCCTTTTTATTTTCCCCCTTCCTGTGCTCTCTCTCTCTCTCATATCTCTCTCACCCTCATCTCTCTCTCCTCTCTTCTCTCCAAAACCTCTCTCTCTCCCTCTCTCTCTCTCTCTCTCTCTCTCTTTCTCTTTCCCAATTTTTATCCTCTCCTCTCTCTCTCTCTTTCCTCTCCCTCATTTTATTTATCTCATATATTCTACCATAATTATTGATTAATCCTTTTTATCTATCTTCCTCGCTCTCTCTCTCATCTCCTTCTCTTCCTCTCTCTCTCCTCCCTCACTCTCTCTCCTCTCTCCTATTCTCTCCCCACTCTCTCTCTCTCTCTCTCTCTCTCTCTCTCTCTCTCTCTCCTCCTCTCTTTCCTCCTTCATTTTCATCCCTTCCCTACCCTTTATCTCCTCCCCCCTTCCTTCCCACCCCTCCATCACCCCCCCCACCCTTTCACAGAACAGAAGACCTGAACTTAAATAAACACAGAACACGTTTAGTCATAAAAATAAACAACTTTTGTGTTTCTTTTTTGTTTTTGTTTTTTTTTTCTTTTTCTTTTCTGTCTTTCTTTCTTTTTTCTTTTTTCTTTTTCACTTTTCTGTAAATATTTTTTTTTTTTCTTCGAGTTTTCCTGCTTCGCATTTGCTATGTCTTTTGTCTCTTTCTATCTTTTTCATATATTTTTTCATGATTATTTTGTCGTTTTCTGTCATGATTATTGTTCTTTATGACATTTTATTGTTATTGCTATTATTTTTTCTTTGTTCTTCGTTGTTGTCATAACTATTATCATCAAGATTATTTCTTAAAATAATTACCATGCATGTCTTTTTCCTTTTTTTTTTTTTTTATTTTTTTTTCTTTATCCGTCTATTTCTCGTCTATCATTTATCTATTATCTGCTACGTGCCTATTTATCTGCCTGTCTCTCTCTCTCTCTCTCTCTCTCTCTCTCTCTATCTATCTATCTATCTATCTATCTCTCTCTCTCTCTCTCTTTCTTTCTTTCTCTGTGTCTCCCTGTTTCTTCCTCTGTCTGTCTGTCTGTCTATCTATTCATCTATCTATCTATCCATCTATCTCAGTCTATCCATTTATCTGTCGATCTGTCTGTTTATCAATCTATCTCTATCTATATCTATCTATCTGTCTATCTGTCTATCTATCAACCGATCTATCTCTATCTATCCATTATCTGTCTATTTGTCTTTCTATTAACCGATCTATCTCTATCTATCCAAATATCTGTCTATCTGTCTGTCAATTAATCGATCTATCCCATTCTATCTATTCATCTATCGCTATCTACCTATCTATCTATCTATCAATCTATCTCTGTCACTTTCTCTCTCTTTTCTCTTCGCTTCCCTTCTCTTTCCTTCTCTCTATGCACACTAAAAACGCAAATAATATTCCATATTTACGCTACACTTACTATACAATATGATGTGTACGCGCTCACCGTGTGCACCCAGGAACGCACACAAACGCACATAAACAAACAAATCAAAATATTGCAGTTACACAGAAATTCTGTTTTGATGTAAACTGACTCTGGATTTATGCGGATTTGCACACCCTCAATTCATGCAAAAGACCAACCCTATTTACGCATTTAAAATTGAATAAATTAATGAATACATATCGAAAAATAAAGTTCGTTCCCCCCTTTTGAAATACAAATATAAATTCAGTCTTGTTTAGTGTCCCCTAGCACGGAATGGAGATCCCATTTTCTATGAGTATTTTTCTTTAATCGTAATATAAGTTTATCGAATTTAATTTTATCAAATTTCACCTAATCTGATTTAATCTAATTCATTCTAACTTAAGCTAACTTATCCTATTTTCACCTGTTCTCATTTACCTCTAACTTATCATAACTTTAAGCTAGCCTACTACGGTAACTTATTCATTTTTCGCTATCCTGCTTTCCTACTAACATTCCTCTAAATTACCTACCTAACTTATCCCGCTACCCGGACCTATCCTGACTTTTTATATCCTAAACCTTAATTTCCCCTTTAACCAACCTTCCAAAACCCAAAACCTGAAAACCCTAAACCAAAACCTTTAAATGCCCTTGACCCCACCTCAGGTCCTACCTTAACTTTAAATTTCCCCAACTCCTATCCAAACTTATCCTAAAAAACCTAATATCCCCAAAACCCCGACCTAAACCTTTACCTGAAATATCCTATCCTAACTTACCCTAACCTATCTTGCCTTACTTATCTTATCCTAACTTACCCTAAGCCTAACCTATGCTGACCTTACTTATCCTATCCTAACTTACCCTAACCCTGACCTATCCTGACCTTACTTATCCTATCCTAACTTACCCTAAGCCTAACTTTTGCTGACCTTACTCATCCTATCCAAACGTATCCTAAAACATCCTAGACCTATCCTATCCTATCCTAACTTACCCTAACCCTGACCTATCCTGACCTTACTCATCCTATCCTAACTTACCCTGACCCTGACTATCCTGACCTTACTTATCCTATCCCAACGTATCCTAAATCATCCTAGCCCTATCCTAGCCCTATCCTAACGTGACGTACCCTACTCCATACTAAAATAAGGTAACCTATTCTAACCCCGCCTGACTTTAATTAACCTAAATTGGGTAAAAAAAAAAAAAAAAAAAAAAAAAAAAAAAATTGTGAATAGGGATATACGGCAACCTCCTCCCCCCCCCCCCCCCCAGTGCTGACTGACAATTAAATCGAAAAAGATGAATGAAAAAAAGAATAAGATAAAGGTTGAGAAATAGAATTGAAATTACATTTTATAAAAATCTTAACATAACTATTTCAATAAATCCAATAAACTAGAAATAAAGAAAGAGATAAAGAAAAGAGAGAGAGGAAGAGAGAGAGAGAGAGAGAGAGAGAGATAATATATTCTTATATCGATCTGTATGTGCGTATGTGAGTGTATTATGTGCGTGTAATATTTCTTAGGCGCTATTTCCACTTCTTCTCATAAATATCAATTTCCTGTGGCTATAAAGTCATTTTTTACAGGTCTTCCAGATTTTTTTTTTTTTTTTTTTATAACATCCGTGCGCAAATCGCTTATATTATCTTCCAAGAGTTTGGCAAAATATCCGAAGTTTTTTCTCTCTCTTATTCGCACAACATAAGTTAATTTTAGAGGATTCGCTCCTTAACCTTTTGAAGCTCCGCGGCATGTTCCTTCTCGATTGTTTTTCCGATACACAAAAGTTCCTCATTATTCATCCCCTTCCAGACAGTGCTCTACGTTTTTCTGTTCTCTAATTTTATGCACTCTTGTTTCATTTAAGCGTTTAAGCATTATTATCATTATTATTATTATTTTCATTCGCAGACGTTTCGAACAGGATTCGTAGCAGTGTCATTAGAGCGAGTGTGAGCGGGCGAGAGAGAAAGAGACATATATATATATATATATATATATATATATAGAGAGAGAGAGAGAGAGAGAGAGAGAGAGAGAGAGAGAGAGAGAGAGGGGGGGGGGGAGAGAGAGACAGAGAGAGACAGAGAGACAGAGAGAGAAAGAGAGAGAGAGAGAGAGAGAGAGAGAGAGAGAGAGAGAGAGAGAGAGAGAGAGAGAGAGAGAGAGAGAGAGAAACAGGGAGGAAGAGACAGAGAAACGTAGAGAGAGAGGGAGATGGTGGAATTAAATAAACAGACACACACGAAAACGGACACAGAGTAAGAGAGAGAGTCAATTACATTCAACAGTATATCACATTTAAAAAAGCAAAATGCAACATTTAATTTTGTGTTTGTCAATTTAGCAAATGCCGAGCTTGCGAACACCAGAGAATCTTGTAACATTTTCAATTTCCAGATTACACAGAAAATAAATTCCGCTTTGGCTCTGTCGTTATTACTGTGAAATAAACATGATAAGTCCTACTTTTTACAAAAAAAGAAATAAACAATAATAAAACAGATGATGATAATGATAATTATCATGATGATGATGATGATGATAATGATAATTATCATGATAATGTTGAAGGTAATAATGGTAATGATAATAATAATGATAATAATAATAATAGTAATAATAATGGCGATAATAGTGATAACAATAATAATAACAATGATGATAATAAAAATAAAGATTATGATAAATATAATAATGATAATAATAATAGATAATAAAATGATGATGAGAATAATAACAACAACAACAACAGTAATAATAATAATAATAATAATAATAATAATAATAATAATAATAATAATAATAATGATAATTATAATAATGCATTTTATTATTATTATCATTATTAATATCGTTATTATCATTATGAGAATAATAATAACAACAGTTATAACAACGATAATAATTATAACAACAATAATAACAATAATTATAAGAAGAAGAAGAAAAAGAACGATAATAATATCAATAATAATAAGGGGACATAGCAAAAGTATTTTTATATTTTTTCATATAAACTGCTATAACACTATTTATCGGATTTGTCTTTAGTACTTAAACTCACATAGTTTTCATAAATAACGAGTTTATTGGCAAGATCATTTCGATAACAAGCGAAAGGAATGTCCAGTGGAGTGTAAAAGGCCTGTGGTGACGCTGTGTGTGGCCTGCCAGGAGACAGGTCGAGTGCAGGTTGCAGGTTGCAGAGGCAGTTTTTGGATTGTGCTTCTGCAAGATCGGAGGACCTGAATTTGGTCTTCGTTTGACAGTTATGGCTTTTTTTTCTATCTTCTCTTCTCTCTCTCTCGCTCTCTTTCTTCTCTCTCTATCTCTCTCTCTCTCTCACTCTTTTCTCTTCTCTTCTCTTCTCTTTTCTCTCTTACTCTCTCTCTCTCTCTCTCTCTCTCTCTCTCTCTTCTCTCTCTCTCTCTCTCTCTCTCTCTCTCTCTCTCTCTCTTTCATTCTTTCTTTCTTTCTCCTCTCACTCACTCTCTCTCTCTTTCTCTCTCTCTCTGTATGTATGTGTGTGTGTGTGTGTGTGTGTGTGTGTACATATACATATATTTATATATACATATATATATACATATATATGAATATATATGTATGTATGTATATATATACCATCATTCTCTTAACATCTATCCCCTTTCTCTCTCTCTCTTCCAGCTTCCCTCCCACACCGCAGTAGTCCTAAGACCTGCAGGTGCGACGCCCTTTCACCCCTTTCACTCTATTGTCTCGCGCCCTGCAGGAGGCAACCGACCGCCGAGGTACTTACGAGATCTCGCTCCTTCGCCTGGCTTTGTGCTCAGAACGGACGAGGTCATCCTCAGTCCCCCGTCGGGTAAGTGTGACGAAGTACGGCAGATCCTAGCTTGAAGTAAGGACCAAGGACTTACTTACTGCTGGGGCATGTACTTACTTGACTTAGAACCAGGTACTTACCTTAGAAAGAACAAGTACTTACCCTCAGAAGGAGGAAGTACTTACCTCATCAAGATTGAGAACTTACCTTCAAAAGCAAGGACCTACCTCAGAACCAAGTACTTACCTCATCAGGATCAAGTACTTGCCCTCAGAACCATGTAGTTACCTCAGGAGATCCTACAGGTGTTACGCTGGGTCTGCGTGAAGGTTTGTGTGCCGTCATCCGTGTAATTTCCCTGTCAGGTTGTTTTGTAAAGCGAGGCTACACTATGCAATCTCAGCTGGGCTATTCCATAGATTGGCGATCATTGCAGATGATTTTATCAAGGGTTCCCAATTTAATTTAGGAGTGATTGTGCCTTTGTGATTGTCGTATTGTTAGTAGAAGTAGGATTGGTTTGACAGATACGATTGTGAGCTCTACTGAGGCAGAGATTCTGTGAGGATGGTCCTTATCGATATGGTTTTCAGTTCGGAAGGGTTGTGGACACTATGATGCAATGGTGGGTTGGTTTGGGGGTAAATGTCTGGAGTGTTTAGTGTCATTTGTGATGGGAGAGATTGGTTGTAGTTCTCTCTCTCTCTCTCTCTCTCTCTCTCTCTCTTTCTCTTCCTCTCTCTCTTCCTCTCTCTCTTCCTCTCTCTCTCTCTCTCTCTCTCTCTCTCTCTCTCTCCTCTCTCTGTCTGTCTATCTCTCTCTCTCTCTCTCTCTCTCTCTCTCTCTCTCTCTCTCTCTCTCTCTCTCTCTCTCTCTCTCTCTCTCTCTCTCTCTCTCTCTTTCTCTCTCTCTCTCTCTCTCTTCTCTCTCTCTCTCTCTCTCTCTCTCTCTCTCTCTCTCTCTCTCTCTCCTCTCTCTCTCTCTCTCTCTCTCTCTCTCTTCTCTCTATTTTGCTCTCTTGTTGTCGTTTTTCTAGATGTTTATCTCTCTCTCTCTCTCTCTCTCTCTCTCTCTTCTATCCATTCATCCCTCCCTCCCTCTCCTCTCACGCTCTCTCTATCTAACCCTTTGCCCTTTACCCTCTACTCCCACCCCTCCCTCCCATCCCTCACATCCCTCCCACCCCTCCCTCCCTCCCAACCCCTCCCTCCCTCCCACCCCTCCCTCCCTCCCACCCCTCCCTCCCTCCCACCCCTCCCTACCTCCCTCCCATCCAACCCTCCCACCCCCACCCCCCCACCCCCTCACCCACCCCGTTACCACCCTCCCTCGCTCCTGCCGTGTTTTTTTAACGTCACCTACAAGTCGGCAGATTAACTAACGGGTCGTAAACAACAGCAAAGCGATAAATTGCTCTCTTTAATGAACCTCGATAGTCCGCGTTGCAGTTCACCGCCAGCCATATGTATGCAACGAAGGAGGGAGATGTGGAGGGTGAGGAAGAGAGGAAGAGAGGAAGAGAGGAAGAGAGGAAGAGAGGAAGAGAGGAAGAGAGGAAGAGAGGAAAAAAGGAAGAGCGAATGGTGGGAATGAAGAGGAATGGGAGAAGG
>NC_061858.1:4071533-4076631 GCF_019202785.1 Penaeus chinensis
CTCTCTCTCTCTTTCTCTCTCTCTCTCCTCCTCCTCCCCCTTTCTTTCTCTCTCTCCCCAAGAAAATAAAAACTCCCTAAACCGAACAGTAAATCCGGATAATCACCCCGATATCCGGAATCAACGTCGCTTTTCAGTCGGTGGCTATTTCTCTGCGGGTAATAGGCGTTTCCTTTTATCCCTCTCGCTTTCTTACCTACGCTACCCTAGTGTCTGGTAACGCTGGTTGTTTACCTATGCTCCCTTAAGCTGCCCTAAATCTGCTTCCTTACCTATGTTCCCTGAAGCTGCCCTAAATCTGCTTCCTTACCTATGCTCCCTTACTTGTTTTCCTTGCCTATGTTCCCTGAAGCTGCCCTAAATCTGCTTCCTTACCTATGCTCTCCTATTCTCTGGTAACGCTGGTTGTTTACCTATGCTCCCTTACTTGCTTTTGTCTTACCTATGCTTTTCTATTCTTTGCTAACCTTTCTTCGCCTATGCTACCTTACCTAAATTTTCCTTACCTATGCTCCCCTAGTGTCTGATATCCTTGCTTCTCTGCTTGTGTTGCGTCAGTCCTGTTTCCTTACCTATGTTCGCCTATGCTCCCTTACTTTTTCCTTACCTATGCTCCCCTATTCTCTGTTACCCTTGCTTCTTGAAATGATCTCCCTTACCTATGTTTTCTTTACCTATGCTCCCCCAATTTTACGCTTTTACTTCTGCTCTCTTAAATATATTTTCTTTAAATATGTTTCCCTATGCTGCTCTAACGTTGCTATTTTACCTATGCTCCCTTACCTATATTTTCTTTCTTTCTTATGGCAAACACAGACGTTTGACGAACTACTTGGCGCAATTTTTTTCGTTGTCGATCCCTGTCGCAGAAGCATCGAGGTGTTTGTATGTTTAAATTCTCTAAGGAATGTTATTCTCGCCCTAACTCGAGCTTCCTTACCTACAATCGCTCAGGCTAAGGTTTTCTAATGTACCTTTATGGATTACATGCCAGAGGACTTCGAGTTGTTGTAAAGGTTAAAGGTCAAGGTTAAAGGTTTAATTTGATTCCACTTGTTACAATGGATATTCTTGGTGTGACATAGTGTCTGTTTCATTTTTGCTTCTAAACTCTCCCCTGTGTGCAAGGAATGGCCGGGGTTGCCATCCACTGGCGGCGAGGGAGTCGAACGCAGGTCAGCAAGATTGCTAGACGCGATCGCTACCGCTGCACCACACAGCACACATACACACACATACACACACGGATCAGTTCTAGAAGCTCGCGTCCCTCTCCGACTTCTCAAGGAATCTCCTCACTGGACACTCGGGCGTAAGGATCTGCCGGTAGAGACACATTTCTGCGGCCTCTGTATCGAGTGTCTGTCGTGGATGTTTCTTTCCCACTTTCCTTTGCATTAGTATTTGTTTGTGTGTGTGTGTGTGTGTGTATTTGTGAATTTGTGTGTGTGTGTGTTTCTCTTTGTGTGTGTGTGTGTGTGTGTATGTGGGTTTTCTTAGAGTGTGTGTGCGCGCGCGCGAGTGTGTGTGTGTGTGTGTGTGTGTGTGTGTGTGTGTGTGTGTGTGTGTGTGTTTCTCTTTGTGTGTGTTTGTGTGTGTGTTTCTCTTTGTGTGTGTGTGTGTGTGTGTTTGTGTTTTTCTTTGTGTATGTGTGTGTGTGAATTTGATTGTGCCTCTGTTTGTGTGTGTATGTGTGTTTGCGTTCGTTAGTTTATGTGTTTGTTAGTCTGTGTATTTGTAAATTTGCCTCAGTACATCCAAGTTTTCAATAATCATGCACATAACTGGCAGCATGCAATATATGACCCACGCAACATTCATACGGCATATTTTTTCTGTCATATATTGCAACTGATGAGACGTGCAATCCTATTGTATTCATTTATAATTTATGCATTTGCAACAACAATTCAGCTGCAGGAAATAACCGTGACCGAGTTCATAATGACAGTACATAATTAACATTTTGTTTGTGTATAATTGGTGAATTATACCTACATTTTATCCATAGAACAAAGGGTTTCCTGTGTGTGTGTACGTGTGTGTGTGTATGTGTGTGTGTGTGTGTGTGTGTGTGTGTGTGTGTGTGTGTGTGTGTGTGTGTGTGTGTGTGTGTGTATGTGTGTGTGTGTGTGTGAGCTTGTGTGTGTGTGTGTGTGTGTATGTGTGTGTGTGTCTGTCTGTATGGATGTGCATATGCTTGTTTGTTTACATATGTTTTTTTTTTTCCTATTTTTTTCCAATGTAAACATTTTCATTGAAAATATATAAATGATCCATCTACGTGATGTGTGTAAATGGACGTGTGTGTGTGTGTGTGTGTGTGTGTGAGCTTGTGTGTGTGTGTGTGTGTGTGTGTGTGTGTTTCTGTATGAATGTGCGTATGCTTGTTTGTTTACATATGTTTTTTTTTTGATTGCTCATTTTTTCTAATGTAAACATGTTCTTTGAAAACATATAAATGATCCATCTACGTGATGTGTGTAAATGGACGTGTGTGTGTGTGTGTGTGTGTGTGTGTGTGTGTGTGTGTGTGTTCGTATATCTGTGTGTGTCTGTCTGTATGAGTATGTGTTTCTATATTCACATTTGCCAATATATATTCAAAATATCACACCGTACAGTAGAACAAACAGATCGTCAGAGCAATATATACTGTGACCCACATCATGTCAAGCCATAATTCTGGTTCATCATGTTTAAAGATATGTCCATCTATCTTGAGTGTTTGAGGAATGCAAAAGGGGAGATTGACTGACGTGATTGACAGGTGACATGTCTCCCATATTGCCATGAGTCAACAAGGCCCCAGGAATGATGGGACAAGTATATTGAGAATTGTATAGATAGATAGCTTTCCGCACTGACTGATAGACGTGTATAAATATTTAGATAAAGATGTAGATGTAGATATAGATATATGTAGATACAGATAGATGTAGATATAGATAGATGTAGATACAGATAGATGTAGATATAGATAGATGTAGATACAGATAGATGTAGATACAGATAGATATAGATATAGATAGATGTAGATATAGATGTAGATATATATGTCGATATATAGCTAGATAGATAAATAGCCAGATAGACAGCTAGAAAAATAGATAGAAAGATATATAGATAGACAGATAGGCATAGGCATAGGGACATAGATGTAGATAGACATAGATATAGATAGATAGATACAGATAGAGGTAGATATATATTTGCATGAATGTATTATAAATGTATGCATGCGTGCGAGAGAGAGAAAAACAAAATCCTGATGTTTGAAATCAGAACATCAAACACGGACATCGGAATAAAGTGTCTTCTTTTATCAAAATAATTGAAAGCAGAGGAAGATGTGATAAAGCAAAATAATTATTTATATTTATTCATTTTATTTATTTATTTATTTGTTTAATTTTGTGTGTATGTGTTAGAAAGAGTGATCTGTAAATATTTCGTATAATACTGGGTATGTGTATTCGTCTGTATGTATATATTTCTGTTAAAGTGCGTGTGCGTGTGTGTGTGTGTGTGCTTTTCTGTTCATGTTTGTGTGTACTTATATTTGCGTGTTTGTGTGTGTGCGTGTTTCTGAATCTACATCTTTCTGTTTATGTCTGTGTGTGTTTCCTGTGTGTGTGTGTGTGTGTGTGTGTGTGTGTGTGTGTGTGTGTGTGTGTGTGTGTGTGTGTGTGTGTGTGTGTGTGTGTGTGTGAATCTACATGTTTCTGTTTATGTCTCTGTGTGTGTGTATCCTGTGTATCTGCTAGTATGCGTGTGTGTATACTGTTCGTGTGTGTATGCACTTGTATGTGCGTTTGCGTATATGTCTATGTATCTGAATACATATCTTTCTGTTTATGTAAGAGTATGCGCTTATATATTTCCCTGTAGGTGCGCGAATGCCTATGTCAGCATGTACGTTTGCGAATCTAAACATACATCCTTCTGTTTATCTATGTATGTGCATCCGCTTACATGTACGTTTTCCCCTATGTGTACGTCATCTCGGAACGCCAATAAGATCCTACGGGAACGCCAGTCTCTGCCGATGACTAATACAATTGCATACAATCAGTGTTATATTTGCATGCAGATCATTTTGCTTCGCGAGACCTCTCCTGCTAGGCTTCACTGGGCTTCACTGGGCTTCATCGGGCTTCAGGAGGTTTCGGGAGGTTTCAGGAGGCAGGCAATTTCATGGTGCGAAAGAGTTAGGAGGAGGAGGGAGAGGAGGGATGGGGAGGGAGGGAGATGGAGGAGGAGAGAGGGGAGAGAGGGAAATGGAGTGAGGGGTAGACGTAGGGAAGGAGAGGAGGAAGGGTAGAGGAGGAGGGGAAGGAGGGAGGGAGGGAGGAGTGAGGGGAGGGAGATGGAGGAGGGGAGGGAGGGGATGGAGGACGAGGGAGGGAGGGGAAGAGGAGGAGGAGTGCAGGAAAGTAGGGAGGGAGGGAGATGGAGGAGGAGGGGAGGGAGAGAGAGGGGAGTGAGGGGAAGAGTAGGGTAAGGGGTAGAGAAGGAGAAGGGGAGGGAGGGAGGGAGACGGAGGAGGAGAAGAGTGAGGGAGGGAGATGGAGGAGGAGGGGAAAGTGAGAGGGTTGATGAAGAGGAAGGTGAGGCATGTAGAGAAAGAGAGGAGAAGGGGAGAGAAGGAGGTAGATGATGGAGGAGGTATGGAAGAGAGAGAGAGGAGGGGGTGGTGATGGGACGAGGAGGGGAGAATGGAGGAGAAGGAGAAGGGAAGGATGGGGGGAGATAGAGAGAGAAGAGGGAAGGGGGTTGGCGAAGAGGGGGGGGGGAGAAGGGTGGAATGAGGATTGTGGGAAGTGAGGGTAGGGGAGGCGTTTTGTATTGAGGGAGATGAGATTAGGAGGTGGGGAGGGAAGAGGAGTGTGAGGGGGAGTCGAGGAATGGATGGAGAGGGAGGAAGGGGAGGGAGGGAGAGGGAGAGGGACGAGAGAGATGTGAGGGGGAGTCGAGAATGGTGTGGAGATGGAGGAGGGGCGGGAGGAGAGGGAGAGGGACGAGGAGAGTGAGGGGAAGGCGACGAGGGCTGGAGAAGGAAGTAGTGAGAGAGAACGAGGAGAGAGAGGAGAGAGGG
>NC_061858.1:4076731-4079231 GCF_019202785.1 Penaeus chinensis
GAGAGAGAGAGAGAGAAGAGAGAGATAGAGAGAGAGAGAGAGAGAGAGAGAGAGAGATAGAGAGGAGGAGAGGGGAGGAGAGAGAGGAAAAGAGAGTAGAGAGAGAGAGAGAGAGAGAGAGAGAGAGAGAGAGGTGAGAGGAAAAGAAAAAGATGAAAGACGACAGAGACATATATAAAGATAGACAGATAGGTAGATGGGACAAGAGAAAGATAGATTGATAGATAGATATAGTAGATAAGATATGATAGAAAGTAAGAAGAGAAAGATAGTATAGAGACAGAAGAAGAGAGAGAGAGAGAGAGAAAGAGAGAGAGAGAGAGAGAAAGAGAGAGAGAAAGAGAGAGAGAAAGAGAGAGAGAAGAGAGAGAGAGAGAGAGAAAGAGAGAACGCGAGAAAGAGAGATCGATCGGTGGAGGATACCAGAGAGAGTAACCAAGAGAGAAAAACAAACAAAAAAACATAGTTTTAATTCTTTGCGAAAGACCATTTATACCGGTTATAATGATAATGATAATGACGATGATAATGACAATGGAATAATAATAAAGTCAATAATAATGATGTAATGATAACAAAACTAACAGTAAGAAAAATAGTGAAAAAATGATGATAACGATAATGATGATAGTGATAATAGTAATAATAACATCGATAATGATGACAATAACAGTAATTATAATGGTAATAATGATGATGCTAATAACAACAACAATAATAATGATAATAATAATGATAAATGATACAAATGGTAAAGTTAGCATGATCATTATGATAATAATAGTAACAATAACAGTAATAGTAATAGTAAAAATCCTAATGATGATAATAATAATATAATTAATAATAATGATGATAATAATAATATAATTAATAATAATGGTGATAATAATAATATCATTAATGATAATGGTGATAAGGATGATAATAATGATGATAATGATAATGATAAAAAATAATAATGATAATAATAATAATAATTATAATAATAATGATAATACTACTGCTGCTACTACTACTACTACTAATAAAAATTATGATAATAATTATAATGATAATAATGTAGATGGTAGAATAAAATAAAAATAAATACAATATAATATATAGATATAATGATAATAATAATGATAATAGCGATAATGATGATAATAAAACAAATTATAATGATAATAAAAAAATAATGATAATAATGATGATGATAACTACAATAATAAAGATAATAATAATAATAATAATAATAATAATAATAATAATTAAAATAATGATAATAATAACAATAATAATAATAATGATAATAATAATAATGATAAAAATATTGAGAATAACAACAATAGTAATGATAACAAAAAAAAAAAATAATGATAACAATAATGATAATAATGATTATAATAATAATTATAATGATAATAAATGAGAAAGATAAAATTAACATCATTACAACTTCCCTTATGAATGTATATGACTGCATATGAAATTAGTATTGTTTTTAATTACTTGTCCGTGTGTTTGCATGAGGATAATGCTAAATGAGGACAATTTTGCTGGGAAAAAAAAAAATAATAATAATCTGGTCCATTTGACTCTCTGTATTCTTCATTTTCTTAATTAATTGCCTATTTCTGTTTTTATTTTTGATTGTTTTTGTTTACGTTTTGCCTTGCGTTTTGTTTTTGTTTGTGTTCAGTGGTTGGTTGTTTGTTTGTCAGTTTTTTTTTTTTTTATTATTTGTCTGTTTGGTTTCCTGTCTCTGTCTGTCTGTCTGTCTGTCTCTCTCTTCTTCTTCTTATCCTTCTTCCCTCCATTTTACGCTCTCTTTCTCCCTCTCTCCCTTTTCTTCCCTCCCTCCCTCCCTCTTTAACCTCCCTACTTCCTTCCTCACCTCCCTCTCTTCCTCTCCCTCTCCCTCTTTCACTCCCTCTTACACTCCCTCCCTCCTTTCCTCCCTCCCTCCCTCCCTCCCCCAACCTTCTCCCTTCTCTCCCTCCCTCCCTCCCTCCTTTACTTCCTCCTTTCCTCCCTCCCTCCCTTCCTCCCTCCCTCCCTCCCGCCCTTCCCTCACCTTCTCCCTTCCCTCCCTACCCCCACCCCCTCTCCACCTACTCACACATTAGCATGTACAATTTTCTCCATTGGCCAACGATAGAAGCGGATGAGGAGGAGGAGGAGGAGGAGGAGGAAGAGATTGAGGAGGAGGAGGAGAAAGAGGAAGAGGAGGATGAGATGGAGGAAGAAGAAAAGAAGACAGATGAGGAGGAGGAGATGGAGGAGGAAGAAAAGGAATATAGAAGAAAAGAAGGAGGAGGAGGAGGAGGAGGAGGAGTAAGAGAAAGCGGAGGAGGAGATGGAGAAAGAAGAAAAAGAAGACATATGAACAAGAGGAAGAGGAGGAGAAAGAGAAAGAAGAGGATGAAATGGAGGAAGAAGAAAAGAAGACAGATGAGGAGGAGATGGAGGAGGAAGAACAGGAAGATAGAAGAGAAGGAGGAGGAGGAGATGGAGG
>NC_061858.1:4096731-4114231 GCF_019202785.1 Penaeus chinensis
ACAACAACACTATCTGCTACATCAACGCCACCTTCTAAAACAACAACACTAAAAATCTTGTCCCATTTCTTCCCTAGGAACCCTTCCTAATTCACGTCAAAAAAACCGGAAAGGTCGAGCGTTTAAGGATATGAATTCGTAACTAAAAGGAAAAGACGAAGCTGAGGAACGAAAAAAAAAAAGAATTCTTCTTTAATTGAAGGTGTTTTGTCATGGTAATAAGAGTGTAGAGATTTTGTTGATATTGTTATTGTTACTATCATTATCATTATTGTTATTATTACTATTCATATTCATATTATTATTATTATTGCTATTAATATTATTATTACTATTATTATCATTATAATTGTCATAGGATAACGCACATTGTTCTAGTCAATGGATGATTTTATCTATTTATGTTTTTTCTAAGGGGTTGATGTCAACAAGACTGCTCAATCCTCAAGCACCGTGCTAAGGATCCTTGCTGTATGCAGGATAACAGTTTTCTGCAGCTCACCAATTCTGGGCTCATTGCCAATGTCCTTCATTCTCTTCTGTAGCGTCTTTGGGCTATTTCCAGGTGCCTCCGATACTACAGGAATGACCACTATCTTCATGTCCCACGGCCTCTCCAGTTCTCGTACGAGATCTTGGTATTTCTTAATCTTTTCCATCCTTTTACTGTCCGCCCTGCTGGCATGTGGGATAGCAAAGTCTATTACTTGAGCCTCGTTTGCCTTCTTATCAATTGCTATCATATCTGGACGCCTTGCTTGGATGACATGGTCTGTCTGGAATGTAAAATCCCATTAAATCTTACGTTTGTCGTTCTCTATCGTGTTGATACCCTTTATCATTCACTTCGATGCCATACTGTTTGCAAACATCCCATTGCACCCTCCTACCAACCCAGTCGTGCCTTCGCTTGTCCTCTCTCTGTGCCATCTTACTACACTCACTTATCAAGTGGGTCGCTGCCTCGCCCTTTTCTCCGCACATTTTACATTTACTTTGCTCTTGAGTCTTGAACATTTTCGCTTCGATCACATTTGTCCGGATTGCTTGTTCTTGCGCTGCAACGATGGCAGATTCTGTTTCCCTCTTCACGTTTCCCTCCTTTCGCCAGAGCCACCTGTCCTCACCAGCGAGGGCATCCGTTTGCCTTGGAAATCGTCCGCGCAGTGTCTTTTCTTTCCAGCTTTCTTATCTTTCCGTTCTCTTTCTTTTCTGCAGATCAGTTTCCGACTCATTTACTTCACCCTCTTCATGATTCTAAGTGAACATGGCAGCCCTTCTATACTATTGCTGACATACCCCTTCAATGAAACTTTTGCTATTTTGACTGTATCCTCTACTCCTAAAGAGCGAGGGAGTGAGGGAAAGGAGGAGGGAGGGGGGTTAGAGGGAGGGAGGGAGGGAGGGAGGAGGGAAAGGAGGAGAGAGAGGGGGTGGAGGGAGGGAGGGAGGAGGGAGAGGAGGAGGGAGGGAGGGAGGGAGGAGGAAAAGGAGGAGAGAGGGGGGTGGAGGGAGGGAGGGAGGAGGGAAAGGAGGAGAGAGGGGGGGTGGAGGGAGGGAGGGAGGAGGGAAAGGAGGAGGGAGGGGGGGTAGAGGGAGGGAGGGAGGGAGGAGGGAAAGGAGGAGAGAGGGGGGTGGAGGGAGGGAGGGAGGAGGGAAAGGAGGAGGGAGAGGGGGTAGAGGGAGGGAGGGAGGGAGGAGGGAAAGGAGGAGAGAGGGGGGGTGGAGGGAGGGAGGGAGGAGGGAGAGGAGGAGGGAGGGAGGGAGGAGGAGGAAAAGGAGGAGAGAGGGGGGTGGAGGGAGGGAGGGAGGAGGGAAAGGAGGAGAGAGGGGGGGTGGAGGGAGGGAGGGAGGAGGGAAAGGAGGAGGGAGGGGGGGTAGAGGGAGGGAGGGGGGGAGGAGGGAAAGGAGGAGAGAGGAGGGGTGGAGGGAGGGAGGGAGGAGGGAAAGGAGGAGAGAAGGGGGGGTGGAGGGAGGGAGGGAGGAGGGAAAGGAGGAGGGAGGGGGGTTAGAGGGAGGGAGGGAGGGAGGGAGGAGGGAAAGGAGGAGAGAGAGGGGGTGGAGGGAGGGAAGGAGGAGGGAAAGGAGGAGGGAGGGGGGATTGAGGGAAGGAGGGAGGAGGGAAAGGAGGAGGGAGGGGGGGTTGAGGGAGGGAGGGAGGGAGGAGGGAAAGGAGGAGAGAGGAGGGGTGGAGGGAGGGAGGGAGGAGGGAAAGGAGGAGAGATAGGGGGTGGAGGGAGGGAGGGAGGAGGGAAAGAGGAAGGAGGGGGATTGAGGGAGGGAGGGAGGGAGAGGGGAAAGGAGGAGAGAGAGGGGGTGGAGGCAGGGAGGGAGGGAGGGAAAGGAGGAAGGAGGGGGGATTGAGGGAGGGAGGGAGGGAGGAGGGAAAGGAGGAGAGAGAGGGGGTGGAGGGAGGGAGGGAGGAGGGAAAGGAGGAAGGAGGGGGGATTGAGGGAGGGAGGGAGGGAGGAGGGAAAGGAGGAGAGAGGGGGGGTGGAGGGAGGGAGGGAGGAGGGAAAGGAGGAGAGAGGGGGGATTGAGGGAAGGAGGGAGGAGGGAAAGGAGGAGAGAGGGGGGGGGGGTGGAGGGGAGGAGGGAGGAGGGAAAGGAGGAAAGAGGGGGGATGGAGGGACGGAGGGAGGAGGGAAAGGAGGAAGGAGGGGGGATTGAGGGAGGGAGGGAGGAGGGAAAGGAGGAGAGAGGGGGGGTGGAGGGAGGGGGGGAGGGGGGAAAGGAGGAGAGAGGGGGGTGGAGGGAGGGAGGGAGGAGGGAAAGGAGGAAGGAGGGGGGATTGAGGCAGGGAGGGAGGGAGGGAAAGGAGGAGAGAAGGGGGTGGAGGGAGGGGGGAGGGGGGAAAGGAGGAGAGAGGGGGGGTGGAGGGAGGGGGGGAGGGGGGAAAGGAGGAGATAGGGGGGGTGGAGGGAGGGAGGGAGGAGGGAAAGGAGGAAGGAGGGGGGATTGAGGCAGGGAGGGAGGGAGGGAAAGGAGGAGAGAAGGGGGGTGGAGGGAGGGAGGGAGGAGGGAAAGGAGGAGGGAGGGGGGATTGAGGCAGGGAGATGTGCATGTACATATGCACAGGCACATGCATGCCCACATACACACACACACGCTTGTGAACATAAACACTAACAGTTTGTATAATTCAACCGTTGCTGTTAACGATGTTTTTGTCGCTGATTATTTTGCTTGTGAACTGTGCTTGTTCATTCAAACTATACTGCTCGCGTTAAGTCGGTGTGTATAACCGGTAGTTGCGTAAGGCGATGTTTTGTTGTAAGCAGTTGTGCTAAGTTTATGTTAAGTATCTTTCAATGTAAGTGTCAAGTTTTACCATTCGCTTATTGTTGAAGGAAATTAGAACTTGTAATCATGTCTATCGACCTCACTGAACTTGTTAAATGCGCTTAAGATGCGAGTCTATCCGCCGCAGATATTAATACTTTAGTTGCGAAAGAAGAGGATAGATATAAGCAAGGATAGACAGAGAAGAGAAGCAAAGAGAGAGAGATGGAAGGCAAAGGGAGAGAGATTTAAAAAGAGGAGAGTTAGAAGCACAGGAGAGGGAGAAACCAGCGAGAACACGAGGCGCGCGAGTCAGACAAACAGCGAGCCCACGAGTTAGCTCTTGCTCAGTTGCAATCGGAGACGAGCACTCGCAATGAAAGCGCTGTCGAAGGTTCATATCCGAGGTTGAAAATGGCCCAAGTTTGATGACGGTAAGGATGACATAGACGATTAGTTACGCAGATTCGAGAAACTGGCTTGTTTGCAGGGATGGAATTCTAAGAATTTTGTATACTTTGGTTCTCTGTTGGGGGGCAAAGCCTTGGAGATATACGTAAGTCTGCCAGATGACGTTCTAGAAAATTACGAACTTTTAAAAGACGCCTTATTGAAAGGGTATAATGTTGATATCGATTCCTATCGTAAGAAGTTTAAGGAGAGTAAGGTGGGTGAAAACGATACGTACGTACAATTAATGTCTCGGCTGATTAGGTATTTGGATAACTGGCTAACTATGAGTGACGTCACGAAGAACTACGAGGCGCTGTTTGACTTCCAGATGTTAAACAACTGTCCTTTTGAACTTGGCGTTTTTCTCAAGGAGCGAGTCTTTGAAACTACTCTTGACATGGCGCAGGCAGCCGATAGGTTTCGTAGTGCTCACAAATTTATCAAAACCCGTAAAATGCATATCAAGGAAGATCTGGCTACAAAGAACAGTATAAAAGCTGGCGTTAGGGATAAGATCGTGTGTCACCACTGTGCCAAGCCAGGTCATATACGTCCTTCTTGCCCTGACTTAATGTCTGGTACAAGCAAGTCCTCCCAGAGAGTCAACTTTGTGTTCGATTCTGGCCTCTCTCCCAACAATAATATAATATGCTGCTCCTATTAAATTCACTAATGTTCTTGTGGGTATGGTGCCGGGTGTCTCAGTGCCATCCGTGAATAACCCTAACCTTAACGTGTCGGTAAATTCTTCTAACCGAGCAGATGTCGTTAATGCAGTTGTCACGAGAGCTGCAAAAGTAAAAGACGATACCGAACCAGCAGAACTGACCGTTTCTAATTTTCAATTTGATATATCTAAGGATGATTTTCTGAAGGCTCAGACTGAATGTTCTTCTCTTGAAAATATCAGAAATAAAGTAAAAGGTAAATCTGTAGTAAATGTAAAGAGTGAAAGGCCTAATTCACCGAGTGTGCGTTAAAAGCAAGCACGATCATGAAGTCGGTGCTAAACAGTTGCTAGTACCTCGGAAGTTTGTCAATGTGATTCTTTCAACCGCTCATGACTCTCCGGTGGCAGATCATTTTTCTCACAGGAAAACCGCGGACAAGATTTTTCATAATTTTTTCTGGCCAGGTGCGGGAGCGGAAATAAAGCGGTACTGTCGTTCATGTCACGTTTGTCAGAAGACGGCTCCTAAAGGTAAAATAGGGAGAGCACCCATGGTTCAAATGCCGATAATAAGCGAGCCATTTGCCAGGGTTGCAATTGATTTTGTGGGGCTGATAACACCTGCTTCTAGCAGAGGCCATAAGTATATACTAACGCTCATTGATATGGCAACTAGATTCCCGGAAGCAGTGCCCTTACGGAATATAGACACCGTCACTGTAGCAGAGGCTTTGCTAAGTATTTTTTCGCGTGTTGGAATACTGAAAGAAATACTTTCAGATCGTGGAACCCAGTTCAAATCAGATTTAATGGCAGAGATAAACAGACTGCTCTCTATACAAGCATTATTTACGAGTCCATATCATGCATGCTGCAATGGAACTGTAGAGAGATTTCACGCAGTGTTAAAGTCCATGCTTAAGAAACTGTGGAGAACGACCCCACGATTGGGATCGCTACATCCCGTCAGTTCTATTCATCCGCGAGGTTCCTAATGATACTCTGAAATTCAGTCCATTTGAATTGTCGTACGGTCGCAAAGTGCGCGGTCCACTGTCCATTCTTCACGATCTATGGACCAGAGACGACATTAAGGATGACACTAAAAGCACTTATCAATACGTTCTTGATTTGCGATCCCGATTAGAGGAATCAGCCCAGTTAGCTTCATCCCATGCAGATGTTTCTGGCCAAATGTATGAAGCTTATTTCGACAGAAGTGCTAAACTACGCAAATTAAGCGAAGGCGACGAAGTACTTGTTTTGCTGCCAACATCTCACAACAAGTTAACCATGCAGTGGAAGGGACCTTATTCGGTAGTGAGGAAACACGATAACGGCGTAGATTATGTGGTAAAGGTTAATTCGAAGAAGAGATTGTATCACATAAACATGCTTAAGAAATATGTGAGGCGTGACGATGTTTCTTCTTCGCAGGTATGCCAGGCGTGCGGCGTAGACGATTTTCCAACGTCCGAGGAAAAAGCGAATTTTGCTTGCGATATCCCTGACTTGTACGAGGTTAATGGATATAAAGTTAATATTAATCCTGAACTGTCGAGTGAGCAGACAGCAGAGTTAAAACAGCTAGTAGCTGAATTCTCTGACGTATTTCAAGACAAACCAGGAGTAACCAGCACGGTCATACATGACATTGAATTGACAACAGTTTCCCCGGTTCATACTAAGCCGTATTCTATTCCCCATCATCTCCGAAAAGCTTTTGATGAGGAAGTGGATAGAATGCTAGCTTTAGGCGTTATTGAACAATCTACATCTCCCTATTGCTCACCCGTTGTGCTAGTTAAAAAGGCCGATCATGCATGGCGCTTTTGCGTAGATTTTCGAGCTCTGAATGACGTGAGCGTTTTCGACGATGGATGAAGCGTTAGGTCATTTTTTGGGAGACGTTTACTTTACGGAATTCGATCTTTGTAAAGGGTATTGGCAAATTCCGTTCTCACAAAAGGCAAAACCGTACACGGCTTTTGCTACTCCTAAATATGGACTTCTGCAGTTCATGAAACTTCCGTTCGGTTTACGCACGGCGTGTGCTAGTTTTATTAGAATAATGCGTAAAGTTACTGCAGGCTTAACTAATGTAGAGTGCTACTTTCAATAATTTGGTGGTACATAGCTCGTCATTTCATAAGCACTTGGTTCATATAAGGAATCTTCTGGAAAGATTGCGTGAGCACGGGTTAACTGCTGGGCCTAGCAAGTGTTTTCTAGCTTTCCCTAATATTAAATATCTTGGGTTTAATCTTGGTGAGAAGGGCTTGAGTACCCTTCCAGATAAGGTTGATGTCATTAAATGCATGCCGATGCCGGAAACCAAGAAACAGCTACGGAGTTTTCTTGGAACACTTTCATTTTATCGGAAGTTCGTCCCTAACTTGGCTGACCTCGTGCATCCTTTGAACTCTCTTCTGAAAAAAAAAAAAATCTGCAAATAAGCTTAATTTAACCCCTAATCATTTTAAGAGAATCGACGAGTTAAAAGATATGTTAGCCAATGCTCCAATCTTAACTCTGCCTGACTACGAAAAGACTTTTTATTTCCGAACAGACGCCAGCGACACCGGTCTTGGGGCGATGTTGTTGCAGACTGTGGATGATGTTCTCAAGCCAATCGCTTACGCGAGTAGAAAGCTCTCGGACTCGGAAGGTCGTTATGCCGTAATAGAAAGAGAAGCTTTACCTATCGTCTGGGCTATTAAGAAGTTCTGGTGTTATCTTTATGGCCGCGAGTTTGTCTTGCAGACCGATCAACAACCATTAACTTACATCAGAAACATGAAGAACAGCAATGGTCGTCTTATGCGTTGGTCACTGGCTCTCCAGTCGTATGCATTTACGATAAAGAATATCAGAGGTCAAGATAATGTTGGTGCAGACATACTTAGTCGACGCTCAGTGTAAATTTGATTGTACATATCACATGGTAATTTAAGTGAAACCCCACTTTCACTTAAAATCGTATGATTTTAAGTCAAAATGGGGGGCTTTGTACAGGGTTTGGTGATGGTTTCCCTTATTTTTGTCTTGTGTGCGAAGTGTGAGAGTGCGTGTGTGCTTGTGTGCGTCAGCGACCCATTTGGTTTACCCGGACGACCCACTCCCCTTGCTTCGAACATGTAGAAAGCCATGGTCGGTGGTCGCCGTTATATGGTCAGCCACTTGGTTCCAAACGCCACACCGATAAACATTGTATGTATACCTCAATATTTATATTTTTTTTTATTGTGAAAATCATAAGTGTAAATCAAATGTGACAAATGAAACTAATGAAACTGAAGTGATTTATTTCAAATGGTTTTCACTTTCAGCCTCCTTAATTTAGGCATAAAGTGTACTAATCTCAGGCCGCATTACGTGTCTGCAATCCGTGCCTGTGTACTCTGGCTGTATAGCATACGGTGACTGTATAACGTGGCAGGATATCGTGGCAGTATATGGTGGCTGCATACTTTAGAGTATCTGCTGAAATATCCCGGTCCACAGAATCCTGGCCCGTATGACCCCGGACCTTTTGACCCAGGCTGGAATAGTGCTTATAAGATTTTCTTTGATTTTTGACGTGTGAATATGACTTGTTGTGTGAATATATATGATAATATATATATATTGAAGAAAGTATTGAATTGTCTATATTTCCCCTGAACCAATCTATTCCACAGAGGATATAAATAAAAAGAACAAGAGGTTAGCTCATGATATCAGGAAATAATTTAATGAGATACTATAATTCAAATGAGAAGAAACCTCGGACATATATATATATATATATATATATATATATATATATATATATATATATATATACACAACAACTATCAGCCTATGCCTGGGCGAAAGGATGTGATGAGCAAGCTGTTTCCCATACAGCAGGCTCCCTCTCTCCACGGTGTATGTAGATGAATACACACACACACACACATATACATATATACATATATATATATATATATATATATATATATATATACACACACACATATTTGTGTTTGTTTATATATATATATATACATATATATGTTTAAATATATATATATATACACATATATATAAAATGTGTATATATATATATTTCCATATATATACATATCTATCTATCTATCTATATATATATATATGTGTGTGTGTGTGTGTGTGTGTGTGTGTGTGTGTGTGTGTATTAGAGCAAATTCTCCTTGCAACAGCGTGGCGTGGGAAAGATAAAAAATGGCACTTCGCTATGTTCCTTAATTCTACATTTAAATCACACAGCACGGAAAACAGTCAATCAGACTCCACCTGCGCGCAGGCGCTCGAGTCGGTCAGTCCGCCCTGAGTTTTCCCTTTCGCGCCGCCCTTTCCCGCCAAACACTGCTGCACATTGCGATGCGCAAATGGCTTTCACTGCATTAGATATATATATATATATATATATATATATATATATATATATATACATACACACACACACACACACACACATATGTGTGTGTGTGTGTGTGTGTAGGGTGTGTAGGGTGACACTGCCGTATAACCTCTGAGTAGTGAATTGAGAGAGGCCTATGTGCTGCAGTGGAATGAATGGCTGTATAAAGAAAAGGCCAGAGATCCTTATCCGAGATCAAAGCAGGCGAAAACTTAATTTCCCCCAAACATGTAGGCGTGGTTTTTCTTCTTCAGAAAGCTAGATGTGTAGCTATTACTTTACACGTGTCTTGAGGGAGGGAGGGAGGGAGAGAGACACAGAATATGGGAGGGTGAGAAGGAGAGAGAGACAGAGAGAGAGAGAGAGATAGTAGATAGAAAGGTAGAAACACGTATGTATATATATATTTTTTTATTTTTTATTTTTTTATTCATTATACAATGGGGGTATTCACAAACTACACAGCAGAAATATAATCTATCATCAGATTGTGAGGTTGCTTCCTCTGGTGCGCCAAGGTTCGCGAAGCGAAGACCTCCGTCGTCAGTAGCCAAGGCGGAGCTGCGCCATCTTGTGGTGCTTCAAGGACTGGATGAGCGAGGCCAGGTTTCTGCGCTCGCTTGGGCTCACGTCCTGGCTCCTGACGTACCAGGAGTTGAGCAGTAGCGGCAGCTTCTTGCTGCCGAACAGCTGGTGCATGAGCTTGCCGACGCTGTAGGCGTCGGACTGCCAGCCGCAGCAGCCTGGGTTCTCGGCGCCGCAGATCTCGGGCGCGAAGTGCGAGCGCTCGGTCCACGCGACGCCCAGCCTCGGCCGCCGGCCGGCCACCATGGCGAGGCCGAAGTCGGAGAGAGTCACCTTTGGCCCCGACACCGTGAGCTTGACGCACACGCTCTGCAGACTGAGGTTGTTGTGCGCAAAGCCGTCGTTGTGGAACTCCTGCAGGGTATTGCACACTTGCGTCATGACGGAGTACCTGTGTTCCGGCTTGAAGCGGCTGGAGGGTATGTAGTGGCCGAGGGTGTGGCCGGCGTAGCGCGTGACGAGGCACAGCTCGTACGGACACACGCCCACCAGGCGCTGGAAGCTGTGGTGCTCCACGAACAGATTCATGATCACGGCCTCCAGCAGCATGATGCGGAACTTTTCCAGGTTCTTGGCATGCTTGAAGACCAGCTCCCGTTTCCCGTTGAGGAACTTCCTGCCGTAGCTGCCCTCGCCCATGAGGATTTGCACGGGTCCCTGACAGTCCTTGAACTGCTGGCGGGACAGGACGGGCAGGCGCTGGTCCACGCAGAAGCGAGTCAGGAAGTCGAGCTCCTCCGGGCTCGGCCTTCTCGCCACGGTCGCGTCCAGGAAGCGGAAGGAGAGCACCTTCCTGAAGCAGTCCGTGAAGGCGAGCGACCTCTGAGAAACCGCGACGCGGGGCCGCCCTTCGTGGGCGTGGTTGGCTGCAAGCGGTCGGGCGGCTTGGTAGTCGCTCGTCACGCCCTGCTTCTCGGCCGGGGTCGTCTTCGGCCTCTTGGGGCTGGCCTCGCCCTCGTGTTGGGCGGGGCGCTTGGCGGGCCGCTCCTCCTTAGGGGAGTAGTTCAGAAGGGAAGAATCCCCCGGGATCCGCCTTTTGGGCGCGATCGGCTATCGGTGGCGGCGGGCGTACACCCTCGTGAAGCAGTCGTCCATGTCCGACGTCTGAGGAAGCGCGAGGCGGGGCCGCCCTTCCTCTCGGGCGTTGTTGCGGACATGCTTGCTTGCAAGCGCTTGAGCGACTTGGTCGTCGCGAGGAGCGGTCTGCTCCGCGGCCGGGGTCGCGTGATGCTCCATGCGATCTGTTGCCGTCTCCGCTCGTGCGCCGGTTACCCTGTCTCGCGTAAAGAGCTTGCGTCGGGGGCCTTTGTGCGAGAGAGTATGTGTGCGTGAGTATATATGTGTGTGTGTGTGTGTGCGTGTATGTGTGTTTGTGTGTGTGTTTGTATGTGTGTGTGCGTGTATGTGTGTTTGTGTGTGTGTGTGTGTGTATGTGTGTTTGTGTTTGTGTTTGTGTGTGTGTGTGTGTGTTTATGTGTGTTTGTGTTTGTGTGTATGTGTGCATGTGTGCGCTTGTGTGTGTATGTGTGTGTGTATGTAAGTGTGTTTGTGTGAGTATGTACGTGCATGAGTGCGCGTATATGTGTGTGTGTATGTACGCGTGCGTGTATATATGTATATATATGTATATGTATATGTATATATACATATACATACATACATATATGTATGTATGTATGTATGTATGTATGTATGTATGTATGTATGCATGCATGCATGCATGCATGCATGTGTGTGTATGTATGTATGGTGATATGTATGTATGTGTGTATGTATGTAATTATGTATGTATGTATGTACGTATATATTTATGTATGTATGTATGTATGTGTGCATGTGTGTGAGCATGTGCATGCGTTCGTGCGCGTATATTAGTATGTGTGTGCGTGCGTACTTGCGCTTATTTGTACATGTGTGTGTGTGTGTGTGTGTGTGTGCGTGTGTATGTGCGCGCGCGTGTGTGTGTGTGTGTGTGATTATGTATGTGTGTTTGTGTGAGTATGTACGTGCATGAGTGCGCGTATATTTGTATTTGTGTATGGGCGCGTGCGTGTATATATATATGTATATATACATATACATATATACATGTATATGCGCGCGCGCGCGCGTGTGTGTGTGTAGACACTCACACACATATATATGTATATATATACACATATATATGTATATATATACCTATAATACACACACACACACATATATATCTATATACATATATGTATGTTTATAAATACACACACACACACACACACACACACACACACACACACACATATATATATATATGTAGTATACATATATATATATATAAATAGATAGATAGATAAATAAATATATAGATATATAGATATATAGATATATGAATGGTAAAACGACAAATCCACCTGGATTCCATCCTCAGATCTTAGGATGGAATCCAGGTGGACTTCGAAGCTGTAGTCTCACTTTCAATAAATCTAATTTTTGCATTGCGGGTTTTTCTACCATATATATATATTTATCTATTTATATCTATCTATCTATCTATATATTTATATTTATTTATCTATCTATATCTCTCTCTATATATTTATATATATATTTTCCATGTAATGTAGTTTTAATGCTTAGCGAATTCACCCTAAACCATGCAAACGCTAGTGACCTCATGAAAGAGTCGATGATGGTATTTAATGTAAGTGCATTTCTTGTCTCACTGATAGGTGGAGTCTTTTGTTATGTTGAATTATCCGTTTTGATCCCAAGGTTATTAAAGAACAGTTTTTGTGCTGCTAATATGTTTTAGTATTCGTGAATCTCATTACCTGTCTTGTATACTATACTGCATACGTGCTTACCTATGTCTTGCGTACGTGCTTGGCAGTGTCTTGAGTATGTGCCTTCCTGTGTCTTGAGTATGTACTTGGCTGTCTTGAGTATATGCTTGTCGGTTTCTTGAGTATGTGCTTCCTTGTGTCTTGAGTATGTGCTTGGCTGTGTCTTTATTATGTGCTTGGCTGTGTATTTAGTATGTGCTTGACTGTGTCTTGAATTTGTGCTTGTCTGGGTCTTGCATACATGCTTGCCTGTGTCTTGCTTGTGTTATTACGTTGTCGAACTTTGCTGGCCGGTGATAAGTATACAAGATCCTATTTTTTTTTTCTCGTATTTAGGCTATTTTACTTCCCACATTACTTGTTGGGAGTTGGTTGTTCCATTTCGGTTCTCGAGATGGTGCGAAGAAAGGATATATGTAACCCTGTCCCATAACCTGGAGGAAGCGCAAGGCCTCACATGCCTAGAGAGGATCCAATACCGGTGTTTCCTCGTGAGCTCAACTTCTGTGACAAGATAGCTTGACTCGGCAGCTTGGGGACTTAGTGGCTGGCATTGGCACTCTTAGAGGGCAGAAGGATTAAGTGCATTCGCGGTGAATTGCTGTAGAGAACTGTCTTGTGGCCCAGACAGATTTGCTATTGTATAGTCATACATACATACATACAAACACAAATTGTTTCAATAGTTTCAGTATAAAACATGAACTATTTGTACTGTTATATTTACCTAATCCAACAACTGTTCTGATTACTCGCCTTTGAACACTTATAATGGGGCTTTAGTGTGGTTGCACAGACCAGGATGTCAGGTTTAGGTAAATTAATGAAAAATAGATGCATTTGCGAGCAGTCGTGGTGAGAAAATCACTCGTATGGTACAGATCACACTGACAATTTTGTCTTTTTATGTATATTGGTCATGTGACTTTTCCACAATACTAATACTAATGCTAATACTGATGATGATATTGATAATGATAATGTACATAAACATATATACATATATATATATACACACACACACATATTTGTTTTTGTTTATATATATATACATATATATGTTCAAATATATATATATATATACACGTATATATAAAATGTGTATATATATATTTCCATATATATACATATCTATCTATCTATCTATCTATCTATATATATATATATATGTGTGTGTGTGTGTGTGTGTGTGTGTGTGTGTGTATTAGAGCAAATTCTCCTTGCAACAGCGTGGCGTGGAAAAGATAAAAAATGGCACTTCGCTATGTTCCTTAATTCTACATTTAAATCACACAGCACGGAAAACAGTCAATCAGACTCCACCTGCGCGCAGGCGCTCGAGTCGGTCAGTCCGCCCTGAGTTTTCCCTTTCGCGCCGCCCTTTCCCGCCAAACACTGCTGCACATTGCGATGCGCAAATGGCTTTCACTGCATTATATATATATATATATATATATATATATATATATATATATATATACATATATACACACACACACACACACACAAACCCACCCACACACACACACACACACATATATATATAGACACACACACACACACACATATGTGTGTGTGTGTGTGTGTGTAGGGTGTGTAGGGTGACACTGCCATATAACCTCTGAGTAGTGAATTGAGAGAGGCCTATGTGCTGCAGTGGAATGAATGGCTGTATAAAAAAAAGGCAAGAGACCCTTATCCGAGATCAAAGCAGGCGAAAACTTAATTTCTCCCAAACATGTAGGCGTGGTTTTTCTTCTTCAGAAAGCTAGATGTGTAGCTATTACTTTACACGTGTCTTGAGGGAGGGAGGGAGGGAGAGAGACACAGAATATGGGAGGGTGAGAAGGAGAGAGAGACAGAGAGAGAGAGAGAGATAGTAGATAGAAAGGTAGAAACACGTATGTATATATATATATTTTTTTATTTTTTATTTTTTTATTCATTATACAATGGGGGTATTCACAAACTACACAGCAGAAATATAATCTATCATCAGATTGTGAGGTTGCTTCCTCTGGTGCGCCAAGGTTCGCGAAGCGAAGACCTCCGTCGTCAGTAGCCAAGGCGGAGCTGCGCCATCTTGTGGTGCTTCAAGGACTGGATGAGCGAGGCCAGGTTTCTGCGCTCGCTTGGGCTCACGTCCTGGCTCCTGACGTACCAGGAGTTGAGCAGTAGCGGCAGCTTCTTGCTGCCGAACAGCTGGTGCATGAGCTTGCCGACGCTGTAGGCGTCGGACTGCCAGCCGCAGCAGCCTGGGTTCTCGGCGCCGCAGATCTCGGGCGCGAAGTGCGAGCGCTCGGTCCACGCGACGCCCAGCCTCGGCCGCCGGCCGGCCACCATGGCGAGGCCGAAGTCGGAGAGAGTCACCTTTGGCCCCGACACCGTGAGCTTGACGCACACGCTCTGCAGACTGAGGTTGTTGTGCGCAAAGCCGTCGTTGTGGAACTCCTGCAGGGTATTGCACACCTGCGTCATGACGGAGTACCTGTGTTCCGGCTTGAAGCGGCTGGAGGGTATGTAGTGGCCGAGGGTGTGGCCGGCGTAGCGCGTGACGAGGCACATCTCGTACGGACACACGCCCACCAGGCGCTGGAAGCTGTGGTGCTCCACGAACAGATTCATGATCACGGCCTCCAGCAGCATGATGCGGAACTTTTCCAGGTTCTTGGCATGCTTGAAGACCAGCTCCCGTTTCCCGTTGAGGAACTTCCTGCCGTAGCTGCCCTCGCCCATGGGGATTTGCACGGGTCCCTGACAGTCCTTGAACTACTGGCGGGACAGGACGGGCAGGCGCTGGTCCACGCAGAAGCGAGTCAGGAAGTCGAGCTCCTCCGGGCTCGGCCTTCTCGCCACGGTCGCGTCCAGGAAGCGGAAGGAGAGCACCTTCCTGAAGCAGTCCGTGAAGGCGAGCGACCTCTGAGAAACCGCGACGCGGGGCCGCTCTTCATGGGCGTGGTTGGCTGCAAGCGGTCGGGCGGCTTGGTAGTCGCTCGTCACGCCCTGCTTCTCGGCCGGGGTCGTCTTCGACCTCTTGGGGCTGGCCTCGCCCTCGTGTTGGGCGGGGCGCTTGGCGGGCCGCTCCTCCTTAGGGGAGTCGTTCAGAAGGGAAGAATCCCCCGGGATCCGCCTTTTGGGCGCGATCGGCTATCGGTGGCGGCGGGCGTGCACCCTCGTGAAGCAGTCGTCGATGTCCGACGTCTGAGGAAGCGCGAGGCGGGGCCGCCCTTCCTCTCGGGCGTTGTTGCGGACATGCTTGCTTGCAAGCGCTTGAGCGACTTGGTCGTCGCGAGGAGCGGTCTGCTCCGCGGCCGGGGTCGCGTGATGCTCCATGCGATCTGTTGCCGTCTCCGCTCGTGCGCCGGTTACCCTGTCTCGCGTAAAGAGCTTGCGTCGGGGGCCTTTGTGCGAGAGAGTATGTGTGCGTGAGTATATATGTGTGTGTGTGTGTGTGCGTGTATGTGTGTTTGTATGTGTGTGTGTGTGTGTGTGTGTGTGTGTGTTTATGTGTGTTTGTGTTTGTGTGTGTGTGTGCGTGTGTGCGCGTGTGTGTGTATGTGTGTGTGTATGTAAGTGTGTTTGTGTGAGTATGTACGTGCATGAGTGCGCGTATATGCGTATGTGTGTATGTGCGCGTGCGTGTATATATGTATATATATGTATATGTATATGTATATATACATATACATACATACATATATGTATGTATGTATGTATGTATGTATGTATGCATGCATGCATGCATGCATGTGTGTGTATGTATGTATGTGTATATGTATGTATGTGTGTATGTATGTAATTATGTATGTATGTATGTACGTATATATTTATGTATGTATGTATGTGTGCATGTGTGTGAGCATGTGCATGCGTTCGTGCGCGTATATTAGTATGTGTGTGCGTGTGTGTGTGATTATGTATGTGTGTTTGTGTGAGTATGTACATGCATGAGTGCGCGTATATTTGCATTAGTGTATGGGCGCGTGCGTGTATATATATATATATGTATATATACATATACATATACATATATGTATATGCGCGCGTGTCTGTGTAGACACTCACACACATATATATGTATATATATATATTGTTATTATCATTATTATTATTATTATTATTATTATTATTATTATTATCTTTATTATTATTATTATTATTATTATTATTATTATTATTATTATTATTATTATTATTATTACCATCATCATTATTATTATATTGTTATTATTAATTATTATTATTATTATTATTATTATTATTATTATTATTATTATTATTGTAATTATTATTACTGCCATCATTATCGTTAGCATCATTATAATTATCATTCTTATTCTCATTATCATTTTCCCCCCCCCCTCTCTCCTCCTTTCCCTCCTCCTTCCCTCCTCCCTACCTCCCACCAACCCCCCTCTCTCCTCCTTTTCCCTCCTCCCTCCCTCCCTCCCTCAATACCCAATCCCCCCTCCCTCCTCCTTTCCCTCCTCCCTCCCTCCCTCAATCCCCCCTCCTTCCTCCTTCCCTCTCTCCCTACCTCTCGCCACCCCCCTCTCTCCTCCTTTCCCTCCTCCCTCCCTCCCCTCCCAATCCCCCCTCCTTTCCCTCCTTTCCCTCCTCCCTCCTCCCGCCACCCCCTCTCTCTCCTCCTTTCCCTCCTCCCCCCTCCCTCCACCCCCTCCCTCTCTCCTCCTTTCCCTCCTCCCTCCCCCCCTCCACCCCCCCCTCTCTCCACCTTTCCCTCCTCCCTCCCTCCTAGAACCCTCCCTCTACCCCCCCTCCCTCCTCCTTTCCCATCCTACCTCCCTCCCGCCCTCCCCCCTCTCTCCTCCTCCCTCCTCCCTCCCTCCCTCCACCCCCTCCTCCTCCTTTCCCTCCTCCCTCCCCTCCCTCCCTCTACCCCTCCTCCCTCCTCCTTTCCCTCCTCCCTTCCTCCCCACCCCCCGTCCTCCTTCCTTTCCCTCCACCCTCCCTCCCACCACCCCCTCTCGCCTCCTCCTTTTCCTCCTCCATCCCTCCCTCCATCTACCCCCCCTCCCTCCTCCTCCCCTCCTCCCTCCCTTCACTCCACCCCCCCACCCCTCTCTCCTCCTTTCCCTCCTCCCTCCCTCCCTCCCTCTACCCCCCGCTCCCTCCTCCTTTCCCTCAACTCCCTCGCTCTTTACGAGTAGAGGATACAGTCAAAATAGCAAAGTTTTCATTGAAGGGGTATGTCGCATAGTAAAAGGGCTGCCATGTTCACGTTAGAATCAATGAAGAGGGAAGTAA
>NC_061858.1:4135792-4138292 GCF_019202785.1 Penaeus chinensis
TTCTTATCACCATTATCAGTCTGTTACTGTCTTTATAAGTGATGAGGATGGCGACAATATTAATAATAATAATTATTATAATAATCATAATAAAGACAACAACAGCAACAACAAAAATAATAGCAATGATAATAATGGTAATAACAATACTAATATCGAAAGCTATTACGATAATAATAATGATGAGAATAACGATAATAATAAAGATAATAAGGATAATAATGATAACAATGATAATGACTATAATTACAATAACTATTTTCATTGTAATTATTACTAAATTAATTATATTTATGATAATAGCACTAATAACAATTATAGTAATAATGATAATACTAATGTAACAATCATAACATATTGATATTGAACATGATAATAGCAATTTATTACTGACTTAATGATTTGATAGAAGTTGATAGACATCGATGATCATAATAAAAATGCAAATAATGATAATACCAACAACTATGGATGATTATGTAGATGGTGATAATGATGATATTTAGGTAAAGGTCTCAAAACACAAAAATCGAAAGTCTACAACAAGAGTTAAAACTGACTGAATATCCTTACAAACCCATTTTATCATTGTTATTATTCACTACACTGGCAATAAATCCTTCAACTATACCCTTGGTCCTTTACACAGATCCGTTACAGTATCCAATAAAGTTGGTTCCTGAGCCATGGACAATCCACCCTCCCCCACCAGAAACACTAACAATTCACAAAAGCTTCTTTCTAACTCTCCCAGTAATATCAATTCATTATATATTTACGTGTGGCAACGTATCGCATTTTTTCCATCGATAAATAAGCAAGGGTTTCAGACACTTTTGCCAGTATAAGAATATTTTCGCTGCTGTTGTTAATTCATAATAGGATGAGAGATTTACTATAATTTCACGTGTGATGTTGTTTGTTCTCGTTTTCTTTACATAAAGAAGTAAACATAATTCTTCTCTCTCTCTCGCTTTTTTTTTTTTTTTTTTTTATTATTCTCTGATTTTTTTTCTTCTAAAGATTAAAGAAAAGATCGTTCTTCTATTTGCTTTCTCCTCTTTCTCCATTTTCCTTTTCTTTTATCATTTTTTCTCTGCTTCTATCTTTTGTTTTATTTTTTTTTTTCGTTTCCTGTCTCTACCCTTTCTTATTATCCTTCGTGTCCTTTTAACCTCTCTCTTTCTCTCTCTTCCTCTTTTCCGTCCTTTTCTTAACCTTTCCTCCGTTATTTATCCTTTCCTTTTCTTAATTCTATCTAATTCATTCTTCTTTCTCTTTCTCTCTCTTCTCCTTCCTTTCTTTCTATTTTCTTTGGATTTCTCTTTCTCTTTTTAATTCTTGCTTCCCTCCCTTTCGTCCTCCTTCTCTTTCTTTCTCTTTTTGCTTCTCACCTCTTCCTTTTTTCTCTCATTTTTCTTGTTTTCTCCTTTACTTTCAATTATCTTTCTCCCTCTCATTCTCCTTTCCTTTTTCCATTCTTCCTTTCCTTCCCCTTTCTCTTTCTCTATCTTTCCTTTCCTTTCTCCCTTTTCTCATTTCTCTTCCCACCCCTTCCTCCCTCTCCTTCCTTTTCTTTCTCCCTTTTTCCCTCCTTCTCACTTCCCTCCTCCTTCGTCTTCTCCCTCTTTCTTAATTTCTCATCTCTTCTCACTTCCCTCCCTTCCTTCTTCCTCCTTCACTTTCCTTTCCTTCTTTCCTTCTCCCTTCCCTTCCCTCCTTACTCCCTTCCTCCTTCTCCCTCTTTTTCTTCCACTTCCCCCCTCTCTCCTTCTCACTTTCCTCCCCTCTCCCTCGTTCTCCCTCCTTCTCCCTTCCCTTCCCTCCTTCCTCCCCTTCTCTTTCTCCCTCTCTTCCTTCCCCTTCCCCCCCTCCCTCCTTCTCACATTCCTCCCCTCTCCCTCGCTCTCCTTCCTTCACCCTTCCTCCTTCTCTCTTTCTTCCTTCCCCATCCCCCCTCCCTCCTTCTCCCTTTCCTCCCTTCTCTCTCGCTCTCCCTCCTTCTCCCTTCCCTTCCCTCCTTCCCCCTTTCTCCTTCTCCCTCTTTTTCTTCCACTTCCCCCCTCTCTCCTTCTCACTTTCCTCCCCTCTCCCTCGTTCTCCCTCCTTCTCCCTTCCCTTCCCTCTTTCCTCCCTTTCTCTTTCTCCCTCTCTTCCTTCCCCTCCCCCCCTCCCTCCTTCTCCCTTTCCTCCCTTCTCTCTCGCTCTCCCTCCTTCTCCCTTCCCTTCCCTCCTTCCCCCTTTCTCCTTCTCCCTCTTTTTCTTCCACTTCCCCCCTCTCTCCTTCTCACTTTCCTCCCCTCTCCCTCGCTCTCCCTCCTGTTCCCTTCCCTTCCCTCCTTCCTCCCTTCCTCCTTCTCCCTCTTTTTCTTCCTCCCCCCCTCCCTCCTTCTCACATTCCTCCCCTCTACCTCGCTCTCTCTCCTCCTCACTTCTCGCCCCTTCCCCCTTCCTTACCCTCCTCACTTCCCTTCCCTCCTTCCTCCCTTCCTCCCCCCCC
>NC_061858.1:4143292-4145792 GCF_019202785.1 Penaeus chinensis
ATAAAGAAACAGAAGGAGAGAGAAAGAAACAGAAGGAGAGAGAGAAAAGGAGAAGATAAAAAAAAAGAGGTGAGAAAGAAACAGAAGAAGAGAGAGAAAGGGAGCAGAGAGAGAGAAAGAGACGAAGAGAGGAAGAAACAGAAGAAGAGAGAGAAGAGGAGAAGAGAGAGAGAAAGAGACGAAGAGAGGAAGAAACAGAAGAAGAGAGAGAAGAGGAGAAGAGAGAGAGAAAGAGACGAAGAGAGGAAGAAACAGAAGAAGAGAGAGAAGAGGAGAAAAGAGAGAGAAAGAGACGAAGAGAGGAAGAAACAGAAGAAGAGAGAGAAGAGGAGAAGAGAGAGAGAAAGAGACGAAGAGAGGAAGAAACAGAAGAAGAGAGAAGAGGAGAGAGAGAGAAAGAGAAGAAGAGAGAAGAACAGAAGAAGAGAGAAAGAAACAGAAGAAGAGAGAGAAGAGGAGAAAAGAGAGAGAAAGAGACGAAGAGAGGAAGAAACAGAAGAAGAGAGAGAAGAGGAGAAGAGAGAGAGAAAGAGAAGAAGAGAGGAAGAAACAGAAGAAGAGAGAGAAGAGGAGAAAAGAGAGAGAAGAGACGAAGAGAGGAAGAAACAGAAGAAGAGAGAGAAGAGGAGAAGAGAGAGAGAAAGAGACGAAGAGAGGAAGAAACAGAAGAAGAGAGAGAAGAGGAGAAGAGAGAGAGAAAGAGAAGAAGAGAGGAAGAAACAGAAGAAGAGAGAGAAGAGGAGAAGAGAGAGAGAAAGAGAAGAAGAGAGGAAGAAACAGAAGAAGAGAGAGAAGAGGAGAAGAGAGAGAGAAAGAGAAGAAGAGAGGAAGAAACAGAAGAAGAGAGAAAGAAACAGAAGAAGAGAGAGAAGAGGAGAAAAGAGAGAGAAAGAGACGAAGAGAGGAAGAAACAGAAGAAGAGAGAGAAGAGGAGAAAAGAGAGAGAAAGAGACGAAGAGAGGAAGAAACAGAAGAAGAGAGAGAAGAGGAGAAGAGAGAGAGAAAGAGACGAAGAGAGGAAGAAACAGAAGAAGAGAGAGAAGAGGAGAAGAGAGAGAGAAAGAGAAGAAGAGAGGAAGAAAACAGAAGAAGAGAGAAAGAAACAGAAGAAGAGAGAGAAGAGGAGAAGAGAGAGAGAAAGAGAAGAAGAGAGGAAGAAACAGAAGAAGAGAGAAGAGGAGAAGAGAGAGAGAAAGAGAAGAAGAGAGGAAGAAACAGAAGAAGAGAGAAAAGGAGAAGAGAGAGAGAAAGAGAAGAAGAGAGGAAGAAACAGAAGAAGAGAGAGAAGAGAAGGGAAGAACAAAGAGCGAGGCGAAGGCGCAGCCCGACCCTCGAGCCTCGAGCCTGGGAGCAGCGGTCCGCCTCGAGCACTTCCTTGACTCGGCGTTGCTTGCAGTTGCTCGGGAATCTCGAGGTCCTCCTTGGGGCTCCTCCTCCTGTTCTTCCTTCTCCTCCTCCCCCTCCCCCTCCCCCTCCTTCTTCCTCTTCATCTCCCTTCTCCTCCTCCTCCCCTTCCTCCTCCTCCTCCTTCTTCATCTTCCTCCTCCTGCTTCTCTTCCTCCTCTTCCTCTTCCTCCTCCTTCTTCTTCATCTCCCTCCTCCTCCTCCCCTTCCTACTCCTTCTTCTTCATCTTTCTCCTCCTCCTCTTCCCCTTCCTCCTCCTCCTCCTCCTTCTTCTTCATCTCCCCCCTCCTCCTCCTCCCCTTCCTCCTCCTCCTCCTCCTTCTTCATCTTCCTCCTCCTCCTTCTCTTCCTCCTCCTCTTCTTCCTCCTTCTCCTCCTCCTCCTTCTTCTTCATCTTCCTCCTCCTCCTCCTCTTCCTCCTCCACTTCCTCCTCCTCTTCTTCTTCATCTTCCTCCTCCTCCTCCTCTTCCTCTTCTCCCTCCTCCTCTTCCTCCTCCTCCTCCTCCTTCTTCATTTTATTCTTCATCTTCCTCCTCCTCCTCCTCTTCCTCTTCTTCCTCATCCTCTTCTTCCTCCTCCTCCTCCTCTTCCTCTTCTTCCTCCTCCTCTTTCTCTTCTTCCTCCTCCTCTTCTTCTTCCTCCTCCTTCTTCATCTCATTCTTCTTCTCCTTCTTCTTCTTCTTCCTCCTCCTCCTCCTCCTTCTTCATCTTCTTCTTCATCTTCTTCTTCTTCTTCTTCTTGGTTGGAGCTTTTCTTTTTAGGTTGACATATTGAAATTTCTTCTTGGATATTGGGTATAAAAGAATATCGGTGCGAATCCGCTAAAAGAAGATATTACAAATCACATAAAAGCCAATGAATTATAAAATAATCCCACGCCCACAAAAACAATTGTCCTTACACTTGTGTGTGTGTGTGTGTGTATGGGTACGAGTGTATATGTACGTTTGTTTGTGTGTGTATGTGTGTATGTGTACGTTTGTGTGTGTGTACGAGTGTATATGCACGTTTGTTTGTGTGTGTATGTGTGTATGTGGACGTTTGTGTATGTGTATGCGTGTATATGTACGTTTGTGTGTGTGTATGTGTGTAT
>NC_061858.1:4158292-4163292 GCF_019202785.1 Penaeus chinensis
GGAAAGGAAGAGGGAGAGGGAGAGGGAGAAGGAGAGGGAGAGGGAAAGGGAAAGGGAAAGGAAGAGGGAGAGGGAGAGGGAGAGGGAGAGGGAGAGGGAAAGGGAAAGGAAAAGGGAGAGGGAGAGGGAGAGGGAGAGGGAAAGGGAAAGGAAAAGGGAGAGGGAGAGGGAGAGGGAGAGGGAGAGGGAAAGGGAATGTAAGAGGGAAAGGGAGAGGGAGAGGGAAAGGGAAAGGGGAAAGGAAGAGGGTGAGGGAGAGAGAGAGAGAGAAAGAGAGCGAGAGAGAGCGAGCGAGAGACAGAGAGTGAGAGAGAGAGAGAGAGAGAGAGAGAGAGAGAGAGAGAGAGAGAGAGAGAGAGAGAGAGAGAGAGAGAGAGAGAGAGAGAGAGAGAGAGAGAGAGAGAGAGCAAGAGAGCGAGAGCAAAAATGTTTTAACATCTTCTCCTACTTTCTTCTGTTTCCATTTCCCTCTTTCTCTCCCCCTTTTTTCCTTCTCTTTCCTATCTTCTCTTCGTTTTGTTTTTTTCAGTCTCTCAACCCTCCTGTTCTTCTCTATTCCCTCTTATTCCTTCCCTTCCTTCCTCTCTCTGTCTCCTTTACACCTCCTTCTCCTCTCTCCATTTTCCTCCTCTCTTCCTTCTTCCTTCCCTCCTCTTCTTTCTCCCTTTCTCCATCCGTTCTTCTCTTCCCCACTTCCTCTCTTTTTTCTTTTTTTCCTTCTCTATTTTATCTTTCTTCCTCTCCTTTCTCCACTTCTACCCTTTCCTACCCCTCCTTCTCTCCCCTCCCTTCTTCTATTCCTCTGTTTCCTCTCCCTACCTTTCTCCCCCCTTCCCTATTTCCTCTTTTCCCATTCCTCTGTGCTCTTTTCTCCCTCCCCCTCCCCATCTCTTTTTCCCTCCCCCCCTCTCTTCCTCCATCCCCCTCTCTCTCTCGTCCTTTTCTCTCATCCCCTTCCCCCTCTCTCGTCCTTTCCTCCCTCCCTCCCTTCCCCCCTCTGTTCTTTTCCTCCCTCCCTTCATTCTCTCCTTCCTCCTTTTTTTCTCCTCTCCCTCTCCTTCTCCTCTTCCTCCTTTTTTCTCTTCCCCTCTCCATCTCCCCCCCCCCTTCTTTCCCCTTCCCCCCCTCATCCTCTTCGTCCTTTTCTCTTCCTCCCTTCCCCCTCTCGCCCTTTTCCTCTCTCCCTCCCTTCCCTTCTCGTCCCTTTCCTCCCTCCCTCCCTTCCCCTCTCGTCTTTTCCTCCTCCCTCTCCCCTCTCCTCCTCCTCCTTTTTTCTCCTCCCCCTCTCATTCCTCCTTCCTCCTTTTCTCCTCTCCCCTCTCCATCTCCCCCCCCCCTCTTTTCCCCTTCCCCCCTCTCTCTCTCGTCTTTTCCTCTCTCCTCCCTTCCCTCTCTCGTCCCTTTCCTCCTCCTCCCCTTCCCCCCCTCTCGTCCTTTTCCTCCCTCCCTCTCCATCTCCTCCTCCCTCCTTTTTTTCTCCTCTCCCCTCTCCATCTCCTCCTTCCTCCTTTTTCTCCTCTCCCCTCTCCATCTCCCCCCCCCTCTCTTTCCCCCTTCCCCCCCTCATCCTCTCTCGTCCTTTTCCTCCCTCCCTCCCCTTCCCCCCTCTCGTCCCTTTCCTCTCTCCCTCCCCTTCCCCCCTCTCTCGTCCCTTTCCTCCCTCCCTCCCCTTCCCCCCTCTCGTCCTTTTCCTCCCTCCCTCTCCATCTCCTCCTTCCTCCTTTTTTTCTCCTCTCCCCTCTCCACTCCCTATTTACATTATGTCTCGAGCTCATCAGGGTGCGAGGACAAGCTGCGTCTTATGCAAAAATATCTCAGATGGAGACATGATTTTGAATACAAATGGCCCTGTGTTTTATTTATTTATTTTTTTAGTTTTTGATTTTTGAGGTTTTGATTTATCTATATATCTATTTATGTGTGTGTGCTTTTTCTGTGTCTGCGGGTATATCTATGTATAATTAGATATGTGTGACGGTGTCTTTTTGTATGTTTGTAAGTATGTTTTTTTGTATGTTTGTAAGTATGTGTGTTTGTATATTTGTAAGTATGTGTTTGTTAGTGTTTTCTTGTATGTGTGTAAGTATTTGTGAGTACCAGTATAAGTATTTATGCGTGTCATGATATTTTTGTATGTCTGTATGTATGTGACAGAGTTTTTGCTTACTTGTAAATATGTCTGTATTTGTATACTCGTGTATCTGTACGTTTGAAAGGGTGTGTATTAGTGTATATTTACATGTTCGTTATATGTATTTGTTTGTTTGCAATTATGCATGTGTGTGTTTCTCGGTGTTTAGAGGTACTTGGATATTTATGTGTACGTTTCTTTGTATGATTTTCTGTGCCTGTGTGCGTATTTTTTCTTTGTGAATCTGCGAATGTGCAAGTCTGTACTCCCGGATTTTTTTTTTTTTTTTTTTTTTTTTTTTTTTTTTTTTGCAAATGAAAAATGAATGAGCAAGATCTCCACTCATTGCAACACGACGTTGCTATTCAACCCAATTGCACAACGGCACGTTATAGAAATGTCATTCAACGACACATATTCCCCAGACCAAGAGCAATGCATCCATTTTGTATATTGATTTTCAATTTGCATTATTGAGAATGAATAATAATTTTCCAATATTTACTAATGCCATTAGAAGCGAAAAAGAGAGAAAGAGAGTGTGAGGGAACATGACGAGGAACCAACGTTGCAAATGACATTGCAAGCCAAGGGATATATATAGTGAAATTGGAGCACTATTAGAAGCACAACGTTTGCAATGGGATGTGAGTGATAAAAAGCAGATTTATTTTCGTCGTCAAGCCCTCACCTCGGTCCGTTCCTTGTTCCTCTGATCAGCAGGAATGACCTATTGGGAGGTAGGATTCTTGGCTGTGAATTATGGGGGACAGGGGGGATGGGGGGGGGGGTTAGAATAGGAATTCATTCAATCAAATACACACATAAACACATGTACACGCATGCACAACACTTAAAAAGATAAGCACGTTCATACAAACACACCCACACACATAAATTGCCTACACACGCAAGAACACAAGCTCATACAGGGCATACATATAAACACACACACACACACACACACACACACACACACACACACACACACACACACACACACACTTAAACTAAATGTACTAACCCCTTCACTTCTCCACAACGTACCCAGTACTTCAAGCCTGTACTCATAACATATGTTCATTTCTGTATTATTTTTTTCTTCATCGAACTTTACATTAAGAGATTAACGCGGGAGTACGCAGTTATTAGGCAACTGTTCGAAGTCTAGTACCTTGTATTACGCGAATGCTCTTGCGTAACGAGGGTTTGTGTACGAAAAATTCAGGGGACAATGTTCTGTACTGTTTAAAGAAAGATTGTTGTGGGTGGCAGAGAAGGATGGAGGGGGTAGGGGGAGGAGGTGGAGGAGGTAGAGGGGGAGGGAGAGGTGAAAGAGGTGGAGGAGGAAGTGGAGGAAGAGGAAGAGATGGAGGTGGGGGTGGAGGAAGAGAAGGAGACGGAGGAGGAGGAGGAGGAGAAGGAGGAGGAGGAGGAGGAGGAAGTGGAGGTGGAGGGGTGGTGGAGGGGGAGGAGGAGGAGGAGGAGGAGGAGGAAGAGGAGGAAGAGGAGGAGGAGGTGGAGGTGGGGACGACGACAAGGAGGAGGAGGAAGATGAGGAGGGGGAGGTAAAGGATGATGATGAAGGGGAAGAAGAGGAAGATGATAATGACGATGATGATGGTCAGGATAAGAGTAAAGAACGGAAAAAAGGACAATAAAAAAAATAAAAATAAGGAAAAAAAAAACACGAAAAATACCGAAGAAAGGGACGAAGAAACACAAGAAATTAAAGCACGACATTAGGGCACCAACGGCGTCTTGAGCAACTTCTCTACGTCTTCTCGAGTGCCCTTAGGATCACGTGATCACCTTCGGCTTTATCTCCTCGATGGACCCGCCGACGAAGTTCTGGAAGTTTCCTCTAATTCGACGCTAATTTGCATGTTTATTATGCTTAATCAACCGGTGCAACTTGGGAGGGAAGGAGGTTTTGCTCTCGGTCTGAGTCTCTCTCTCTTTCTTTCTTTCTCTCGTTTTATCTGATTGTTTTTGAGTCTCTCTCTTTCTTTCTTTCTCTCGTTTTCTTTGATTGTTTTTGAGTCTCTCTTTCTCTCTTGCTTTTTCTCTCTGTGAGACTCTCTCTTTTTATCCCTCTGATATTCTCTCTGAGTGTCTCTGTGTCTCTCGTTCTTTCTTTCTCTTTCTCACTGAATCTCTGAATTCTCTCTGAATCTCTATTTCTTACTTTCTCTCTCTGCGAGTCTCTTTCTCTCTTTCTTTTTCTCTCTCTTACATTCTCTCTGAATTTCTCTTTCTCTCTGATTCTCTCTCCTTTTCTCTCATTCTTTCTGTGCTTTTGTGGGTAGATATTTTTCTCTGTATGCCTGCTTGTGTGTCTGTGTCTGTCTGGCTGTCTATCGCCCTCCGCCTTATCTCTGCTTTCATTATCTCTCTGTGTTCTTTACCTGTCTCCCTTCATCTGTGCGCACAATGGCGGGTTGTGTTCTTTGCAAGGGAGCAGTTTTAGGAACGAAAAAGTTAAGGGATGGGGGGAGGGAGGGGGGTTGGGGAGCAGTAAATGTTAAATCACCTCACTCGTCAACTGTGGGGAATGGTTTTTTTTTTGTCTTGTTAAAAAAAGAAAGAAAGAAAGAAAAAAAAAGAGCATTGGGTGTAGATGCGCGACATGTGACTGTAGGTATTTTTAAAAAGTGGGTTGTGGTGGTGGTAGTGGTGGTAGGGGGGGGGGGTAAGAATTCGCCCCTGTTAGGGATTTTGATGAATAAAAGTGGAAGACTGAAAAATCCCGAGGCAAGAATCGTATTTTATAAGACAAAAAAAAGAAAAGGAAAATAAAATAGAAATAAAATTAGAAAGATATATAAATATAATAATAGAAAAAAATAAAAAAAATAAAAAAATATAA
>NC_061858.1:4175792-4183292 GCF_019202785.1 Penaeus chinensis
TCGTGTTTCTAGACTTTGTGAAGGGGTTCGTGATAGAAAACCGTAAAATTGTGTTAGTAAACATGTAATAAGGTGAGAATTGCCAATTGTGTTAATAATAATAGATATTAGGATCTGTATAGGGAGTGTGAAACTTAAATGACATGGTGAATCCGTTTATCTATTAATCTATCTATATATACTGTATATGTCGGAAAATACAATAACACACACACACACACACACACACACACACACACACACACACACACACACACACACACACACGCACACACACACACACGCACAAACACACACACACAACACAAACACACACACACACACACACACACACACACACACACACACACACACACACACAACACACACACACAAATACACACATAAATAGTTCCATTCATACACATTTACAGCGCCGTGGTCAGTCGGATGACCGGATATCCCCTGAGGGTTATTTGACCGGAAGGACATTTGGCCGAATGGATACTCCCCCCCCTTCCGCCCCTCCCCCACTAACCCCTCGCTACCCCCCCCCCCTCTTCCACTAACCCCTCCTACCCCCCCTCCCTCACTAACCCCTCACTATTTTTTGTATGATCATTGAACAGACTCGGGATATATTTACGTGTGGCTCTGCGGATTAAAGAGCTGTTGATCGCATCAGTAATAGAGTAATGATTACAAAAAAAAAAAAAAAAAAAGAAAAAAAAAAACTGTTAATAGAAATAATAATAATGGTAGTGAAAGTAAAGTTGATAAGCGGTACAATGACAATAATAGCATTATTAACAACCGCATAATTGAAATATTGATGATTATATCACTAACGCAAATAAGAACTGACAGGAAATCCATGCGACAATAATGGAAATGATAATGTCAGTCCAAACAACAATAATAATTCCGAGTTCTTCCGGAAGATTCAATCAACAACAACAAAAGCGATAAATTGACGATGACAAATCAAAAAAAAAAAAAAAAAGGTTCGTGACAAAAAAAAAAAAATCAGCAACATATAATTTTTTTTTTTTTTCTCTTTTTTTTTTTTGTACGTAAGTCTAGGCTGATTCACTTTATCAATCTTGGATTAGCCGGGTGTGTGTCATTCCGAAAGATTAAAACGAGATGGTCACAGCGACATGAAAGGAAAATTCACAGGAATGTCATCGCCATCACGGCAAATTATGCGAATGCGACGTTAGAATCCGGATTTTGGCTTTGATTTGAGTTGGTAATGAGTGTTTATTTGTGTATCATGGTGTGGAAATGATATGATTACGATATAAGTGATACATATACAACATCTAACCGAATTGCGAACAGAGTTAAGGTTACTGAAGCAGCTGACACACACCTTAATCCGAAGTCAGAGCTCTATCAGCGCATTCGTATCCTTTGTCCTAATGGCGGGAAGTTTGAAAGTTTCACACGATCATCTCGCGGAATGGTTTGTGAACCTTGTTTCGAAGCGTGTCGAAAAATCTTCCCGTATCCCTTCTCTATTCCTATTTATTTATCCTTCTGGGTCTTCTTAACCTTTGATCCTGAGAAACACACGCGCACGCAAACTGGGATATTGCAAAGGCAAGATGCTTACGAGATTCTATATTGTTAGGAGAGACTTGCTGTTACGAGAGATGGAAATAACATTTATTTTCTAAATGTGTCTTTTGTTAGCCTGCAAGATCAAGGATCAGGTTGCGTATATACTATACATACGTACATGCATATATACATAGATATATATGCACGTATACATACTTATACGCTAACATGCACAGAAGTAAATGTGTTTATATGTATATTCATATATATATGCATATGACTACACACACACACACACACACACACACACACACACACACACACACACACACACACACACACACACACACACACACACACACACACACACACACACACACACACACACACACACACACAGAGCGAGCGAGGGTATGTCTATGCGTGCATTTGTGTGCATGTGTTGTGTATTTACCTAAAATAGCAACGTTTCAGAGGCGCCAGTAGTTTTGTAATGTTCATAGAAAGTACAATATATATTATCTTGCAACTACGTACTTTCGAAGGTAAGTAATGTAATGTAAACACAGTAAAGGAAAAAGATATTGAGCTGCTTTTCTCGTGTTTGACGCATTTCCTTTACATGTATGAATCTCATTTTATTGGAAAGGAATGGCAAATGGCAGTTCACAATATGAATATTATATGAAGCAATCTCTCTTGCTATCTATACTTCACTCTCATTCTGTTTCTGTCTCAGTCTTACTCTCTCTCTCACCTTTTCTCTCTCATTTTCTCTCTCTCTCTCTTTCTCTCTCTCACTCACTACCCCCCCCCCCACCCCCTCTCTCTCTCTCTCTCTCTCTCTCTCTCTCTCTCTCTCTCTCTCTCTCTCTCTCTCTCTCTCTCTCTCTCTCTCTCTCTCTCTCTCTCTCTCTCTCTCTCTCTCTCTCTCTCTCTCTCTCTCTCTCTCTCTCTCTCTCTCTCTCTCTCTCTCTCTCTCTCTCTCTCTCTCTCTCTCTCTCTCTCGCTCTCTCTCTCTCTCTCTCTCTCTCTCTCTCTCTCTCTCTCTCTCTCTCTCTCTCTCTCTCTCTCGCTCTCTCTCTCTCTCTCTCACTCACTACCCCCCCTCTCTCTCTCCCTTTTCTTCCATTCTCTTTCTAACATATCTCTCTCTTCCTCTCTCCCTTTCCCCAATTTTGTTCTCTTTCTCCCTCCTTTCTCTCTCCCTTTCTTCATCTCCCTGTCCGTCCACACACCTACCAATCAACATTTATCAATTTTGTACAATATACTAAATTCAGCATGCGTACTAAACCATAATTGCAACATTTCTTCTTAACATTTATTTCATTTATTCAATAACTTATTTAACAAATGTAAAGTTAATGATTTCGAAATATGTAGCAGAGGGCGTGACCTTGCGCAGAGCGAGTGTCACTTGTTTGTCAATAACAGGATCTATAATGAAGGTATTGCTGCTGTATTGTCATAGGGGTAATGAGGGTGAAGGGGGGGGGGTTAAGAAAATAGTGGGGGTGAAGGGGTGAGGGTGAGGGGGTGAGGGGTGAAGAGGTGAGGGGGTAATGGGGTGAAGGGGTGAGGGGGGTGATGGGGTGAAGGTGAAGGGGTGAGGGAGAAGGTGAGGGGGTGAAGGGGTGTGGGGGTGAGGGGGAGAAAGGGTGAGGGTGAAGGGGTGAGGGGTGAAGGGGTAAGGGGGTGATGGGGTGAAGGTGAAAGGGGTGAGGGAGAAGGTGAGGGGGGGAAGGGGTGAGGGGGTGAAGGGGTGAGGGTGAGGGGGTGAGGGTGAAGGGGTGGGGGGGTGATGTAGTGAAGGTAAAGGGGTGAGGGAGAAGGTGAGGGGTGTGGGGGTGAAGGGAAGAAAGGGGGAGGGTGAGGGGGTGAGGGGGTGATGGCGTGAAGGTGAGGGGGTGAAAGGGTGAGGGGGTGAGGGGGAGGGGGAGAAGGGGTGAGGGGGAGAAGGGGTGAAGGGGTGAGGGTGAGGGGATGAGTGTTAGGGTGGAGTAGAGTTGGGGGGGTGGGGGGTGAAGGGTTCATGGGGTTGGTGGAGTGAAGTGGGGGATGAAGGGGTAATGGAATGGGGGATAAGGGGGTGGAGTAACATGAATGGGAATGAGGGTGGAATGGTGGAAAGGGGGGTCAGGGTGGAGTGACGAGAAGGGCGGTCAGGGTGGATGAGAATTTGGGTGGAGTAACGAGAATGAGGGTGATAGTGGAGTAGCAGGAATGGAGGGGAGGGGGGGGGGCAAGGTGGATAGGTGGATTGGAATGAAGGTGGAATATCGAGAATGAGGTTGAAGGTGGAATGGGTGGTTGGAGATAATAGCAAAGTGGAGTATAGGGGTTAAACAGGTGGATAAGTGTAACATACGAAGGGTTAAATGAAGTATGAACTGACTGGGGGGGGAGGGGAGGGGAGATCAGAGGAACAAGGGGGCAAGGAAGGGAATCGAGGTCAGGTCAGGTCACCCCTTTACTCGAAATCAATAACCTTCTCCCCCCACCTATTGTAAATGGTCTTTTGATACAATCCGAACGAGGCAGGAGTGTTGTACGTAATGATCCTGTTGTGGTACTTAGCAGCTTATATTGCCAGGGGTGTCGTTGGGGTCGTGTGAAAGATAACAAGATAACAATATCTATTTGCATTACATTGCGATGCGTTTCTTATTATTTATCTATTCATTCGTCTATTTTTAAAGGGCGGATGAATGTCTGTTTTCGTGTTATTTCTTCCTTTATGACTAAATCAATCGACGTCTATGTATATTCGTTATTCGAAGTGTTTTTTTGTCCGATATATTTATTCACTCGTTTGTTTATTACGGTTATTCCCGTCTCCCGGTGTGTAACAAGATATTATTGACCTCTTTACAAGGCCTTAGTCTATTGCCCACGTATGTCATGATTTTATTACATCCTGCTGAGTATATTATATGATGAAACCCGTAATTTATTTATGTCTGTGTGTTCTGTGAGGATGAATGATGCTTATAATGCCATCTACGAACCGAAATACCTAGCTATCTTCGAATACAATGATGTGAATGTGATATAATTAACATGTAACTATTTCACAAAAGGGGAGTAAAGGTCTAATCAAAGTCTGTTATGAACGAGACTTATTATGTAATCTAGGAAGCGAGATACTTAGTGAATACAAAGACATGCATATCCCTTAATGACCACGTAACCGTCCCATTCAAGATAGAAACACGTAATTAAAACCAATCATTACCTAATTATCCCTTCCACCCCCCACACACATAAAAAAGAACAAGGCATTTCCACAACCATCATATAAAAAAAAGGTAAATAAACCTAATGGACGGTTATCAAGGGGTTGGAGTTGGTGCTCGAAAATCCATTAGATTCCAGCAAATAACCCGACCATTATAACTCGATGGACCTCCTGAGCATCGTGCTTAATGGGGTGGTATTATGGACGGGCTAATTGGCCTTTGCCTCTACCCCGACAGATGTGGGTCGGGGGATGGGCAGATGGGAAATGTCATTTTCTTTAGTTGTTGTTCACGCGTACTTGCAGCTACGTGAAACTCGTGCATGTATGTGAAATTACGTACATGAAATTGAATTACAAAATGGGTGGTTTATGCCACATATGATATCTCATACACATTTAATATTTTCCAAGTAGTATTGTTAACAAATTGAATTATATGCAGATTATACAAGCACGAGAAATTTCACGAGTAGAATTAACACATGTGAAATTACATATGCAATAAAGAATACAAACATGAAACCTAAACCACGTGTGGAATTAATTAGATAAAGTTTAACTCCCAACATACATGCTCTACAGTTTACAGATTAGTCGTAGAACTACACACCAATACACTTATACCCTCGACTACAAAAAATCGCAAAAGTCTAATATATTTTTTCAAGTGATTTGGGAACATTGTGTGTGGGACGAATCTATATGTATTTTATATTCTATTATTCTATTTTTTTTAAATAGCCATCCACTTGATAGTTCAGAACCTTTTTTTTCTACTTTGTTCCCTGTTCCACGTACTCTCAAACTCCCACATAGTCATATCAAATGGACAAGTTCATTGCGAGTGTACTGTCCTGTAGATTCGTGTACGTGCGAAAATGACCCTAACATTATTACCTGTTTCCGCCCTAATGTCGTCCTTTTATTCACAAACAAGCGGTGAAAATTGGGAATCGAGTTCGGGAAATTGTCTTTATTCAGAAAAAAAAGGAGAGAATCAATAGGTTTTGTCTAAAATCTGCACGACGTTGCAACAACAAAGATGAAAGCAAGATTGGCCACGCAAGTTCCGGGTCGTTTGCTGGGTGCGTTTTGGTCTTCTGTCTGTGTCTATCTGTCTGTCTATAAGTCTATCTGTATGTCTGCCTGTTTATCTGTCAGTATGTCTATTAATCTGTCTGTCTTTATGTCTGCCTATCTGTCTGTCTATCTGTCTGTCTATGTCTGTCTATCTGTTTGTCTATCTGTTTGTCTATCTGTTTGTCTATCTGTTTGCCTATCTGTTTGTCTATGTTTGTCTATCTGTTTGTCTATATGTCTATCTGTCTATCTATCTGTCTGTCTGTCTATTTGTATGTCTATCTCTCTGTATATTTATCTATAAGTCTTTCTGTCTGTCTATATATTCACCTGTATGTTTGTCTGCATCCATATCTATCTGTCTGTCTATATATCTATCTGTCTGTCTGTATGTATATTTGTCTATCTCTCTATATGTCTACCTGTCTGTCTGTCTATCTATATATCTATATGTATGTCAACTTGTCTCTCTGTCTGTCTATATTTCTATGTATGTCTATCTGTCTGTTTCTTCTAATATAAATGTAATTTCTTTCACACACGATCTCTCTGTCTCTGTCTGTGCCTGTTTCCCTTCGTCTCTGTCTGTCTGCTTCTCCCCCTCACTATCTGTCTGTTTATCCGTTTGCTTATCTGTCTATCTCTTTCTACCTCTGTCAGTCTACTTCTCTCTCTCCCTCTTTATCCGTCTGCCTATCTGTTTCTTTTCCTCCCTTCCTCGTTCTTCTCTCTCTTTTCCCCCTCTCCCTCTCCCTCCTTCGCGCTCTCCCTCTCTCCCTCACCCACGCCTCCCTCCCTCCATCTCTCCCTCACCCTCTCCTTCTCCCTCTCCCTCTCCCTCTCCCTCGCCCATACCCCCCTCCCTTCCTCTCCCTTACCCACACACACCCTCCCTCGTTCCTCCCTCTCACCTACACTTCCCTCCCTCTCTCCCTCTCCCTCACCCATATCTCCATCCCTCCCTCTTGCTCACCCTCACCCACACCTCCCTCCCTCCCTCTCCCTCTCCCTCACCCATATCTCCATCCTTCCCTCACCCTCACCTCCCTCCCTCCCTCCCTCTCCCAGTCCCTCCCCCTCACCTACACCTCCCTCCCTCCCTCCCTCTCCCCCTCGCCCCCCCACCCCCCACTCTCCTCCCTACCCCTAGCCGTACCCGAGTGTGGCACCCACGAGAGATCAAACATGGAAGAGCCAATCGCATGATCTCGTGTCACAAAACGTGCTATTTTTTTCCTAATGTATATCTGAAAGGCGTAGGTTTGGCCTCGTGGGCGTGAAAGGTCTGCTTTATAGTTAAACTTGGGTGACCTCTGGGCGTGGAGGGACAAGGAGATGTGAAGGGTTACTACATTTATTATCATTGTTATTATTATTATTATCTTTATTATTATTGTTATTGTTATTGTTATTGTTATTGTTATTATTATTATTATTATTATTATTATTATTATTATTATTATTATTATTATTATTATTATTATTATTACTATTATCATTATTATTATTATTATAATTATCATATATATTATTGTTATTATTATTATTATTATTATTATTATTACTATTATCATTATTATATTATTATCATTATTATCATTATTATTATTATTATCATTATTATTATTGTT
>NC_061858.1:4188292-4190792 GCF_019202785.1 Penaeus chinensis
GAGAGAGAGAGAGAGAGAGAGAGAGAGAGAGACGGACGGAGAGAGAGGCGGAGACAAAGAGAGACAGAGACAGAGACAGACAGAGAAATACAGAGACAGACAGAGACAGACAGAGACAGAGGCAGACAGAGACAGAGACAGACAGAGACAGATACAGACAGAGACAGACAAAGAACGAGACAGAGACAGACAGAGACAGAGACAGAAACAGAGACAGAGAAACGATCAGACAAAAGGATTCGAAGAGAAGCAGACAGACATAGAAAGAGAAAGGAAGAAAGACAGCATGCATATATATATATATATATATATATATATATATATATCTATATATATATATATATCTATATATATATATATATATATATATATATATATATATATATATATATATATATATGCATGCTGGAGAGAAGAAGAGAGGAAGAAAGGAAAGAGAAAGAAAGAAAAGGAAAGAGGAAGAGCAGAGAGAAAATATAAGAAAAGGGGAAAGAAAGGGTATGAAAGGACAGAAAGAGGGAAGGATAAAAGGAGAAGAACGAAGAGAATATGAAGAAGGAGAAAGGAAGAGGGAAGAGAAAGGAGAAAGGGAGAAGAGGAGGAAAAACAAAAGAGAAAAGAGAGAGAGGAGAGAGGAGAAAGGGAAAAGAGGAAGGGAACTAAAAGAAGAACGGGAGAGAAGAGAAAGGAGAAAGGGAAAAGAGAAGAGAGGGAAAGAGGAAGCAGAGAGAGAAAACAGCGGGAAGAATAAAAAAGCAGATAAGAAAGGAAGAAAAAGAAAAAGAAACATTGAGAACAAGAAAAAAAAGAAGTAAAACAAAAAAAGCCAAAAAAGAAAGAGATAAGAATAAAGTGAAATAATATATATATATATATATATATATATATATATATATATATATATATATATATATATATAGACATATAGACATCAACAACAAAACATAGAGAAAATAAAAATAAAAATTCCATTCTTCAGGACAAAAGATGACCAAGAGAGAGAGAGAGAGCGAGCGAGAGAGAGTGAGAAAGAGAGATAGAGAGAGCGAGAGAGAGAGAGAGAGAGAGAGAGAGAGAGAGAGAGAGAGAGAGAGAGAGAGAGAGAGAGAGAGAGAGAGAGAGAGAGAGAGAGAGAGAGAGAGAGATAAAGAAAGAGAGAGAGAGAGACAGAGACAGAGACAGAGACAGAGACAGAGACAGCGAGAGCAAGAAAGCGAACGAACGAACGAGCGAGAAACCGAGACAGAGCGAGAAACCGAGACAGAGCGAGAAACCGAGACAGAGCGAGAAACGAGACAGAGCGAGAAACGAGACAGAGCGAGAAACCGAGACAGAGCGAGAAACCGAGACAGAGCGAGAAACCGAGACAGAGCGAGAAACCGAGACAGAGCGAGAAACCGAGACAGAGCGAGAAACCGAGACAGAGCGAGAAACCGAGACAGAGCGAGAAACCGAGACAGAGCGAGAAACCGAGACAGAGCGAGAAACCGAGACAGAGCGAGAAACCGAGACAGAGCGAGAAACCGAGACAGAGCGAGAAACCGAGACAGAGCGAGAAACCGAGACAGAGCGAGAAACCGAGACAGAGCGAGAAACCGAGACAGAGCGAGAAACCGAGACAGAGCGAGAAAACGAGAGAGCGAGAAACCGAGACAGAGCGAAAAAACCGAGACAGAGCGAGAAACCGAGACAGAGCGAGAAACCCGAGACAGAGCGAGAAACCGAGACAGAGCGAGAAACCGAGACAGAGCGAGAAACCGAGACAGAGCGAGAAACCGAGACAGAGCGAGAAACCGAGACAGAGCGAGAAACCGAGACAGAGCGAGAAACCGAGACAGAGCGAGAAACCGAGACAGAGCGAGAAACCGAGACAGAGCGAGAAACCGAGACAGAGCGAGAAACCGAGACAGAGCGAGAAACCGAGACAGAGCGAGAAACCGAGACAGAGCGAGAAAACCGAGACAGAGCGAGAAACCGAGACAGAGCGAGAAACCGAGACAGAGCGAGAAACCGAGACAGAGCGAGAAACCGAGACAGAGCGAGAAACCGAGACAGAGCGAGAAACCGAGACAGAGCGAGAAACCGAGACAGAGCGAGAAACCGAGACAGAGCGAGAAACCGAGACAGAGCGAGAAACCGAGACAGAGCGAGAAACCGGAGACAGAGCGAGAAACCGAGACAGAGCGAGAAACCGAGACAGAGCGAGAAACCGAGACAGAGCGAGAAACCGAGACAGAGCGAGAAACCGAGACAGAGCGAGAAACCGAGACAGAGCGAGAAACCGAGACAGAGCGAGAAACCGAGACAGAGCGAGAAACCGAGACAGAGCGAGAAACCGAGACAGAGCGAGAAACCGAGACAGAGCGAGAAACCGAGACAGAGCGAGAAACCGAGACAGAGCGAGAAACCGAGACAGAGCGAGAAACCGAGACAGAGCGAGAAACCGAGACAGAGCGAGAAACCGAGACAGAGCGAGAAACCGAGACAGAGCGAGAAACCG
>NC_061858.1:4218292-4219717 GCF_019202785.1 Penaeus chinensis
GAGAAAAATAGAAAGAGAAAGAGACAGAGGAAAACAAAGAGGAAAGAGAAAGAGAGAGAGAAATAGAAAAAAATAGAAAGAAAAATAAAGGGGAAAATGAAAGAGAGGAAAGAGAAAAAGAAAGAGAAAGAGAAACATAGAAAGAGAAAGAGAAGGAGGAAAAAGAAAAAGAGGAAAGAGAAAGAGAAAGAGAAATAGAAAGAAATATGATTACCTGAAACGAATGAATGTGAAAGTGAATGAATGAACGAATTAATGACTGAATGACTGGAAAAATAAATTATCAAATAGATAACGAGATAGATAAGATGCTGAATAAATAGATAAAACAGATAGATATATACATAAATAAGTAAATAAACACATAAATAAGCAAATTGATAGACAGATATACAGATGAATAAATAAAACAAAAAACAACAACGCATATAAGTAACCGCGAAGATAACCAATACTAATTAAACATGGGAACGTACATCATACTTGGGCATACAGAGGCGTTAACACATATGTCCACGTGTACAACAGAAGTCCGCGAGAGAAGGGAGGGCAAAACGGGAAGCCAAAATAGGTTGCGATGAAAAAAATCTGTGAAAAAAATGCTTTGCTAAAAAACAACCAAGAAGGAATGGTTGTTGGTGGTATGGGAGGGAGGGGTAGGTGAGAGGGAGAGGGAGGGAAGGAGGGAGGAAGGGAGGGAGAGGGAGGGAGGGAGGGAGGAAGGGAGGGAGGGAGGGAGGAAGGGAGGGAGGGAGGGAGGCAGGGAGAGGGAGAGGGAGAGGGAGGGAGGGAGGTAGGGAGGGAAGGAGAGGGAGAGGGAGAGGGAGAGGGAGAGGGAGATGAGGGAGATGAGGGAGAGAGAGAGAGAGAGAGAGAGAGAGAGAGAGAGAGAGAGAGAGAGAGAGAGAGAGAGAGAGAGAGAGAGAGAGAGAGAGAGAGACAAACAGAAAAATCATTTTCCAGCATAGCTTCCTCTAGAAAAAACTGAAATAAACGCAAGATTCAGAATATCTTGTGATTTGGTTTTACGTTTAAAAAATATATATAAAGTTGATCCCATTTTTAAGACAATTCTATAGCTCTTCAGTAAATTAGTTTGTTATATCTCTCAGTAAAACCATTCCTTATTCAAAAGACAAATATTTATTTCTTAAAGTCTTGATGCCGTAGACTCCATTAGGAAATTCGCGGTCCGTTCTGTGTCACAGACATAAATAAAATCACAGTCAAGCAATTTCTTGGCCAAAAAAAGTACTTTTGTATGACAAGATCCTGTAGAATTTTTTTGTCATTTCTCGGGCCTTATGACAGGGCGCGCCGTCAAGGGGGGGGGGGGGGGGTATTGTCATTTGGGGGAAACTATCTCTCGGATGAGGGAGGAGTTGTGTGTTTATATCATGTTTTTTTTCACTTGGTTTTATAACA
>NC_061858.1:4219817-4227317 GCF_019202785.1 Penaeus chinensis
AAAATAGGGGGTGAAGTGGGGTATATTTTCTTTAGATATTAATAAAATCAAAACGGTCTTATCGATTTTCTTCAAATTTGGGTATTTTGTTCATTATAGCATTTAAATTTGGTACAAAATTTGTGGAAATTCTTTGTGGAACGTCTCTTGCGTACTGCTATTGGCTCACACTGTTACATACTTTGCAATGGAAAAAGATCAGCATAAATATCAATAAAATCCAAAGAGATTGACCTGAGTTTTTTTTCGAAATTTGCAATAGTTTTCTCTGATTTTCAAAAAAAAAAAAAAAAAAAAAATCGGTGACTGGTTCCCGAGTTACAGTAGAACCTAAAATGGTGCCTCTGTATATGGCATCCTCAGCAACATGATTCATTTATAAAAGCAGTTATTGCTTGACTCAGACCACTTGTATACGTGTTTTCTAGCATCTACATGTGCTTACATATGCATGTGTATGTGGGTATACAAGCACAATTACGTACATATGTGTACACGTATGTGCACATGTATGTGTTAGAGTAACAAGCGGTACGTAGTTACCGAGTGACCTTGAATTGTTACTTTATTTGATGGAAATAACAGCTCAGTAAGCGTTAACATTTTGGAATATAAACTCACCACTGTTTGTTTCACATGGAGGCTTCTTTTCTTGATGAAATGACACAGACCGATATTCTATAGGCCTATATCTAACGAGTTTATGTAGGAGTTTTATTGTTTATGTTCTTCAGTCGTCGATGTCCATTTATATGTAGCTATATTATTACTACAATGCGATTTCTCGATTGCTTGAACTTCAATGAACATCTTTGCTGTGCGAGCTCAAAACTCGGGAGGCCCCCGTGCGGCGGGGACCACCCGGACGACATACTCATTCGGATCAAACACGTCGCGTTCGTTTATTTTTCGAGATAAGACACTCCCCACGGCTCAGGCATTATTGTCAAACCCCAAAGTTCTATATATGAGGTTTATGTCAAAATCGAATCATGTTCACCATATTTATAACGAAAAAACATGAAAATTTGTATGATTATTTTTAGATTTTTTTTTTCCGTCATTAAACCTTCAAATTAGGAAGAATTTGTTGATGTAAGATACTTTCATCCTCCCTTGAAGAATTGCAGTGGGGGGGGGGGGGGGTTTGGTTTGCGAAGTTCTAGCTTCGCCCGGGCCTTCTAGATATGGCCCGACCTGTGTCAGCTTTTTTACGGCTGTCTCATTGACTTGTCTGACACTCGGTGCTTACCGTGGCGGCGGGATTGCCAGCAAGCGCTCCTGCCGCCATGGTGTAAGCATTTCGCATAGCCTCTTTACCAGCACGGCGGCTGTTGTGGGCGGTCCATGTCTCAGGAATTGTGTATGGTTACAATTTTCTAGGTAGTGGACTAGTGTGGCGTTCGGCTCGCCGCAGTGCTTGCAGCACCATTCATCGCGTTCGATTGTTGGGATAATCTGCCATGCACAGTGGTAACCTAGGCGCATTCTGTGAAGAATGACTTCGGTACCTCTGTTGCTTACTTCAGAGAGTGCCAGTGGTTCAGAGCCTGTGGCGTCTGAGTACCAGCTGGCCGAGGGGGAGGCTCTCGTTTCCTCTCTGTGGAGCTGCCGTAGGAAGGTACGACCGACCAAGGCACACTTCTCCATAAGTAATTTTCGGCTCGGTTTTATCGTCATGGGATTTGGGGGCATACCCCTGCCAGCGGCGGCTAGTCTGTCAGCAAGCTTGTTCCCTCTGATGCCGATGTGGCTTGGGACCCAATTGATGATAATTCTTCTACCCTGAGCAAGAATTCTCTGTGCCATTGTGAGAATCGTGGTCAGTAGGTAGATGTTGTCTGTGGGTGAGCTGTGCTGAAGACAGTCAATGGCTGCCCTGGAGTCTGTGTGTATGACCACGTGTCCTTCCCTTAGGGACGCGTGGCCTAGGGCTCCCATGATTGCAACTGCCTCTGCCTGTAGCGAGGAGGCGTTGTCTGTTACCCTCATGGATCGCGTGGCATCCCTAGCTGCAAAGCCGGCGCCTGCAGTGTGGCTCAAGGGATCGACCGATCCATCCGTGTAATATGTTCTACTACCCGGAGGAGTGATGGCTGCAATGACCCTGTGGGCTTCTGCCTTTAGGCTAGGCATGGGGTATAGGCTCTTTTTCATTGACAGGTTCATTATGTTGAACTCTATCAGGCTCAGTGCCCACGGCGGGGCTTCGGCAAAGTCGGGGTGGGGGGAGTCCATGCCCTTAGCAAGAAGCTGTTCTTTGAGCTGATGGCGTATCAACACCCTGGCTGTATGAGACAGCCAGGAGTTGTTTGCAACGAGCTCGTTGTCTTGTTCGAGGCATCTGACTAATTTTTGTCTTAGGCTTGTGTTCCTGGGAGCCTGGATGACCTTTGACAGAAATTGTGTTGCCGTTAGATCGATTCGTGAGTCCAGGGGGAGAAGGTTTGCCTCCATCAGGAGGTTGAGGACCTTCGTCCACCTCGGGGCACCCAGAATGATCCTGGCAGCTTCATTTTGGACTGTTTCTAATTTGTCTCTGTGCTTTTTCTTTGCAGCAATTAGAGCGACTGAGGCATAGTCCACAATGGGCCGGACAGCATGTACATAGAATGATCTTAGTACTTTGTGTCTGGCCCCTATGCGTCTCCCAGTCATTGCTCTCATGACAGACAGTCTTGCTTTGGTTCGGTCAACCAGATACTGGACCTCCTTATGGAAGGAGAGGGTCCGGTCTATCCTTACCCCAAGGTATAGGTAGTCCTTGACCCATTCTAATTCCACTCCCTGGATTTTCAGTCTTGTGCCTCGAACTCTCTGTCTCAAAGCCATGGCTTTGGATTTGGCAGCAGAGATCTTTAGTCCCGTCCTACAACACTCCTCTGACACGAGGTCCAGACAACGCTGGGCTTTATTTTGGCTGCGTGGTCCAGTGGAGGTGATAGCGAGATCGTCTGCATACGAGATGATCTGGCACCCCACTGGGAGGTTTATGTTGAGGATGCAGGACATTAAAGTGTTGAATAGAGCTGGACTGAGAACCCCACCCTGTGGCGTTCCATTTTCGAGCGGCATGTGCTGCGATAGGTGACCCTGGAATTTGACATTGGCAGTCCTGTTCCTGAAGTAGTCACCTATCCAAGCCAAGAGCTTTCCTCTGATTCCCTTCTGGATCAGGCTTTCCTGAATGGCAAGCGGACTTGCCAGTTCAAAAGCCTTCTCCAGGTCAAGGAATACCACCACAGCTGGGCCCTTGCTGATTGTGCTTAAGAGCGTGGCTAAGCTGTGTGCTGTGCCCATGCCCCTTGTGAACCCGTGAAGGTGTTCGTGCGGGGGTCCCGTTTTCCATTGAAGCCGGTTTAGTACCATCCTCTCAGCCGTCTTGGCCAGGCAACTGAGCAGAGAGATGGGGCGGTACTTCCCCGGCTCCTTTGGTTTTGGGACGGGAACTATGGTAGCCCTCTTCCAACTCTGGGGTAGAGTGGAAGTTTCCCAGGACTTGTTGATGAGTTGCAAGAGTGCACGCTCACCTGCTAGTCCTAGGTGGGAGATAATGGGGTACGAGATCCCATCAGAGCCCGGGGCTGTGTTGGAACTGGTTTTATAGGCTTTCCTTAGTTCCCTCAGAGAAAAGATAACGTCTGAGTTATCGGGTTCGGCTGCCCTTTCTCTGATCTGAGCGTGTCTGTCTGGCTGTAGACGCTCTTGTCTTGCCCTCAGCTCGGCTGGCAGACTGTTGCTGCTCGTTCTCGCAGAGAACTCGTGCGCCATGTAGCCTCTGCTTGGGGGTCGTGATGGGTGCACCTCGGGGCTGAGCGGATGGTAGCTCGCTTGACCCGTTGCCACAGCTCTGAAAGGGTGGTTTGGTGGTCGAAGGACTCACACCATTCCAGCCACTTTTCCTGCCTGACTCTGTTGGCAGTTTCCTTGGCATCCGTGACAGCTTCCCTTAGGAGGGATAGGTTGTCAGGGGTTCTTTGCCTTCGGAATAGTTTTCGGCACATATTCACCCTGTGGTTGACCTCCCTGATCTCGTCATTGAAGTACCAGGCGTCTTTGTGACTTCTGGACCCAGGCCGAGTTTTGGGTATGGTCTGTGAGGCTGCTTCATTAATGGCGTTTAGCAGGCTGGCTTCGAGCACTTCCACATTTTCGCTTTGTGGGGGATTGTTGCATCTCAGACAGAGGGCCAAGGCGTTTTGAAACGCCTGCCAGTTGGCCTTGTCTGTTTTCCATCTTGGATTTGGTCTTAGGATTTCGGCTGGGCCAGCATCCATGAGGGTAGTTATAGTGCCGTAATGGTCACTTGTGACGGTCTCATCGACACAGCAGCCAATCCTCCCCACCAGAGTCGCAGTGGCCAGGGTGAGGTCTAGGACCCCTCCTCTGACATGCGTTGGCTCTTGGGTGTTGAGGAGAGCGATCTCAGGGAATGTCTCTAGCACGTCGGCTATGTGATAGCCGGCCGCATCCGGTGCCCGGCAGGGAGCCAGGATGGGGTGGTGTGCATTGAAGTCTCCCCCTATGATCACTCGGTCGTGTGCAGCAGAAGCACAGACCTGGCTGATGTCTAAGCTTTTACAGCGTGGCCGGCTGTACACATTGTACAGTTTAAGGGGCCCCCCGGCCAGGTGAACCTCGATGGCAAGGGATTCAACATCGTCTCCACAGTGCGATGCATCGGCTATTGCGGAGCAGGGGATTGTTGCTCTCACAAGGGTGATCAAGCCTCTCTTGCCAGGTGTTCGTGGCAGTATGAAGGCATGGTACCCTGAGAAGCGAACAGTGTCCACTGTTAATGTCTCCTGAAGCATGACAATGTCAATGTTCCTTGATCGCACTACTGCTTGGAGAAAAGCGTTCTTTGCAGAGAAGCTATTGATGTTCCACTGTAGGATGCTTAGATGGTGTGTCATGATGTTACTCAGTGATAGTTACATCAGAGACATCGTCGGAGTCTGACAACTCCATTGCGAGGTCCTCGCTGGTTGAGGGCTCCTCGTCTGTTGTCAGGCTATCCTTGGGTCCACTGGGGGGTGGAGAGCCTTTGGTAGCTCTGACTTTGGTTGGTTCGGCTTTTCTCTCAGGCTTTTTCTTGGCTGACCTTGCTGGCCTTGCCTGGGCAAGGTCAGCGTGATCTGGCTCTGGCTGCACAGATTCAGCCTGTTTTGGCTCTGCCTGTGAAAGCATGGCCTGGTTTGGAGTGGGGAGGGGAGTCTCGTCCTGGGGTGAGGGTGAGGCTGGTTTTTCTCTAGCCAGCTTTCTTCCCTTCAGGGCTGCGACAGTCTGGGTCATTGCCGTCATGGCGACCGAAACTGCCTTCTCGGCCTCCTCACTCGACCTCCCCAGGGCTGTTGCTACTGCTGTGACAACAGCAGTTAACAGGAGAGTCATATCGTCCTCGTCAAAGAGGAGATGATCATCTGTTGGGGAGGTTTTTGTGGTGCTCTTAGAAACTTTTTTCTTTAGTTTCTTTTTCTGCACCTTTGGCATTGTCGGAAACTCCTTTTTGTTGGAGACATCCGGTGTCGGCTGGGGGGCGGCTTCCTTCCTCTTAGGAGGTCGGGGGGCCTTTTCGCTTTTGTTCCTTCCCCAGACATGGGTGCCCGGTGGGGCAGGAACAAAGTCTGATCGGTTTTGAGCAACCTCTTGTCGCCTGAGGGCCGCCTTTTTCCTGACAGAGCAAGTCAGGCTCCAGGCATGATGCTTCTTGGCACAGTTGGGACATTTGGCTGTTGTGTCCCTCTTTTCCTCTTTGTATGCCTTGAGGCATACCTCTGTGTTGTGTGCCTTGCTATAGACACCACATTTAGGCTTGGCTGTACAGTTAGCCTTGTGGTGACCGTATTTCTGGCACTTGAAACACCGAAGTGGTTCTGGCACATACGTTCGAAGGTTGTAGGTGCCCCAGTTACCCAGATCAAGGGTAGTGGTTGGGGCACCTTTCATGGTCACCAGGACTTGCCTGGTTGGGGTCTTCCCCTTCGACATTCGGGAAGCCTGCACGACCTGTGGGTGTGAAGCGATCAGCTCCACATCGTACGAGACTGAGAAGCCAAGTAGCACCATCTTGGTTCTCTTTTCCTCGGGACTTAGTGGGGAAAGACTCACTTTTCTCCCATCAGTTAGCTCCTTCGTTTCCCGGAGGAAATTTAAGGTAGCTTGATCTTTGGGCATTATGATCATGCCCTGATCTCGGGCGACCCGGATCGACAACCGGATTTTCCGTTGCAACTCCAATGCCCTGACCAATTGGTAGGCATTGTCGAAGCCTTCGGGTTTAGCTGGCACTTTGAACTGGGTGAAGCGTTTAGGGGGTCCCGACTCTTCATCAGAGTCGGTATCCGGCCTCGGACGCTTCGGCCCGCCCTTTCGGCTTTCGGGCTTGTTTGAGGAGGCAGGAGCTGATGCGGCTGGTTCAGCCTGCTCTCCCCTCTCAGTCGGGGAGGCCGTCTGTGAACTCAGGGGCCTCCCTGGCTTAGCTGCTGGCCTGGAGAGGCCAGCTCGCGAGTCAAGATCTTTGACTATTCGGTGGACAGACCCATTGGCTTCGGTCTTGTCCACCTTAGCAGCAGGGGTGACAGTGTCATCCTGTGCTTGGGGCTTTCTTTTGCCACCGGAAGGCACATATGCCTTCATGGTGACTACCGTGGTCTGGGCCTTGCGCGGTTCGTCAACTGTAAGTTCAGTCTGTGGGGGGTGTTTGATTGTTTTTTCCATGAATTGGTAAGTGCTTCATCCTCTCACGCCCCCAACCACCACGGAGTCCAACAAGGGGAAGCTGAGTGTCAGAACCAGTGTCTAACAGCAACAGGAGTGATGAGAGGATATACGCAGCCAATAGCCATTGTGACGGCACTCACGGACCATTGTGAGTGCCAATGGCGGCATGACTGCTTGACCCTAGCCTCCCGGGGGAGACCAGCCGATTGACCGTGACCGGGCCGGGATCAGGCCGCCTGTCTTGCTGGAATAGAGGACCAAAGAGGCGTGTTGCTAGCCGCAGGGCGTACTCGTTCACGGCATCGGTCAACCTCCAGGACTCCCGTCTCCACAGCGCACAAGGCTGCCACGCACGGCAAACGCGTGGGTAGGTGTAAACCCCTGGGGAGAGACCAGAGGGGATGCCCTTCCACCTACGAGACATCATTGTTTGGAGCCCTTTTGCTCAGCCCTCTGAGGCAGCCACCCAAAGGTTGCTTCACCGCAGTGAGGGAAGAGGAGTCTTGCACTTTTACCAGGCAGTTCCTTTCATCCCTCTGAAGCAACCACCCAAAGGTTGTTTCACCTCAGTGAGGAAGGAAAGGACCTGTGTCTTTTCAAAGTAGTTCCCCCTTCCCTCTAAAACAGCCACCCAAAGGCTGTTTCACCTCAGTGAGGGAAGGGAGGTTTTGCGTTCTTGTCAGGCACTTCCTTTCGTTCCCCTGAAGCAACCACCCAAAGGTTGTTTCACCTCAGTGAGGAAGGAAAGGACCTGTGTCTTTTCGAAGTAGTTCACCC
>NC_061858.1:4233279-4241709 GCF_019202785.1 Penaeus chinensis
GTGTGTGTGTGTGTGTGTGTGTTTTCTAATAAGCTGACATTTAATACTTAGATTTATGAATACATGGAATTATATATATATATATATATATATATATATATATGTGTGTGTGTGTGTGTGTGCAGTATATGTGTGTGTGTGTTTCTTTTTATTGCCCACCATTTTCAGTCGAAAGAGTTTAGGTTGAGTTTTCTGAATTATCATTGACTTGTATCCGAGATTTACAGATGCTATTTCTCATAATCCGCATGAGAAATGAAACACTGTCACAACGAGACAGAAAAAAACAAACAAACAATGGATTGATTAGCCTTTAATATTTATACACTATTTGATTGGGTTACAGTCCCGGTGATTACGACACTGGTGTTTTTGAATAACGAAACCTTTCACACAATATAACTGGTTACTAGAACGCCATTTTTTGTTATCGATGTCAAAAGAGTATTTAAACACAGTGTCGTAACAAGAGGTCCGTCTTCATCTAAGGTTATGGAGATCAATCAAAAATGGTGGTTTAGGTGTGGTTCACAATGAGAATAATATGGGGACTACATCTAGAGGCAAGTATTAGCGATTTCTAAAGCATCGAAACAATGCGAACTAATATCCAGACACATACACTGATTGTTTCATATTTCAGTATACGTTCCTTTTAGGCCAGATTATTCTTAACAAATTCAGCAAGGCACTTCGGATCGAGTATCATGTGATCTCGTTCTAGTTCAACCAAAAGTATCATAAAAAGAAAAATCAGTAGAAGAATATGCGTAAGTTATATTTTTTTCAGAAACTGATGATAGGCAAGTTCTTGGAAAGCAACCACAAACAACCACAGGGTTGTAGATACTTCTGCAATTTTGTAATGGTCGCTTAACCCATTTGTCCCATGTGGCAAGAATACATGTCTTGCCCACTGTAATACACGTTTATTTATTGTATTTACACATAGATGGCTCTACAAGTTCTTAATCACCAAAAAGCCAGTTATCAGAACTTCCTATCTCACTATTTACCCTTTTCCTTCACTTTCAGAACATCTGTATGTAACAAAATTCACCAAAAACAGGGGGCAGAACATAAATGCGATGATTGTTTTTTTAAGCTAATCTGACTTTTACCTCTAGAATTGGGGTGCAGCGCAAGCCACTAAGTAAACACAAAGAAGAAGAATCCTAAAGCAATTCCAGGAATGGGAAAATCAGGACCGGTAACTAGCGCCTACTGATAGACTCCTTGCCGACTGAACACAGGTGGAGCCATCTGAAGAGGGGGGATTCGATAACGTCCTGGCACTGACACTCGTGGTCGAAACTGTTGAGTGAACACCGTATGAAAAACGCAGCAGCAATAAACCAAAAAAACTTGTGCCACAAGAGCTACCCTGGAGCCCGGGGCCTCTGTAATGATCGACACTGAAGGATGATCTCTCGCTGCCACCACCCATTTAATTACCGTATGGGAACGGGATGTCAGTGTTGTGAGATGATGATAGTGTAAGGGAAGGGTGTAAGGAAGGGAGAGACAGTAAGTGTGTGCGTGTGTGTGAGAAAGAGAGAGGAGGAGTGTAAGTGTAGTTGCGAGAGTTTGGTTAGCGTGATTTTAGCCGAAGGAGACGTGTGCGGAGGGGATGACTCCCCAAACGCAGTATGATGCCGAGGTGTGTGACACTGTTTCCCGGTCTGAAATTTACCCTCATCTACTGTTTACTCCGTCTCAGTTCCTGGGGTCTTGTTCTCCCACTTCATAATGACCGCGAGGGTTATATTAAAGAAAGTATCGAATTTATAATTTATTAAATGAGAAGGGTATCACTGAACATAAAACACATAAAGGACATCACTGAACGTAAAACACTAAAAGCATATCACTGAACGTAAAACACACAAAGAATATCACTGAACGTAAAACACTAAAAGGATATCACTGAACGTAAAACACACAAAGGATATCACTGAACGTAAAACACACAAAGGATGTCACTGAACGTAAAACACACAAAGAATATCACTGAACGTAAAACACTAAAAGGATATCACTGAACGTAAAAAGCTAAAAGAACACATGAACGTAAAAAGCTAAAAGAACACATGAACGTAAGGACAGAGACCTTACGCATTACCGAGGCACCGGTCTATAAATCTTTTTACTTAACTAGAAGTACACAAATATCTTCGGCGACCTAATTTCAATAATTCCCACGACCACTCAGCTTTTGGGAAAGGCCCATTCCGGGGTTCCACAGCGACTGCTCGCAACCAATGACTAATGGCCAATCTGTCGCCATGCCCCTCTGGTCTTCCCTTTATGCCTCGTGGCGCGCAAAGTATATAATTAAGGAGGGGAATCTTTCCATTAATTGAATTTTAAAAATTACATTAGAAAAAATTATGAAATAAACATGTAAAAGTAATAAAAGAACTAAAATAATAAATACTGAAGTAAAAGTGAGATAAAATAATAGATTCCCTCCTACTCATTAATTTCCTTATTCGTAATGCATTTCCTTCGTGTTTTTTTTTTTCGGGTATAAATAACAATATAAAATAAAACTTTTAATAGTTATAAAAACAAACAAATACAATAAAACAATAAGAGGATGGAGGTAACCGCGTTTTCTTTCCAGGGGCACGTTTTCTATGCAGGTGTGGAGCCTCAGGGCGAATGTAGAGCATCCTCACCCTCGGGAGATAAATAGTTTCCTTAAGCGGTCTGGAGATACCCTTCTTCACCCTTTTTGCATGCCTGCGGGATAGTTTAAGTGAGAGGGAGTATGAGAACACTTCACCGTCGTGGTCACGGTGAAAACCGTGATTCACGACACCTCTCGTCTCACTAGATATTATTGCTTCTGAGTTGTAAAGTAAATTAAATAAAGTAAATCCTGTAATTACAGATCCTTATAGTGCTTTGCTAGCACCTTCAGTGCTCTAGTATTTGCAGGTGACACGAGGCTACAGTAGGCGTAATCAGCACCCCACCTCAGACCCGCAGCTCTCTTCTACACCAGGGTAGCCCTAGTGGCTTTGACCCCTGGGTAGGGAGGCCCAGTAGTCTGGGACGTCATTTGGGCGCACTTTTTCTTTGGTCCTGATTTCTTTTCCTTCTAATGTGACTTTCCTACCGGAGGCTACCGGAGTTCCTCGTGAACTCCCATATTCGCTTGGGGGGTGGGCATTGAATTACCGTCCTTCGCCTAGGCAAGTTCGGCGGTAAGGGAGTGTCCCGCACATAACTCGATCCCTCTGTGGTACTGGAGAACGCAACCAGGCTTCCACTGGGGGGGTAGAGGACGAAAAAACTCTCTTAGCTATTGCTGTTAGATTGATAACAACAGTTAAGAGGTTTTTTGTCCCTTCAGGACTACGATTTTGAGCAGAGGGGTCGGACCTGGTCCGATACCCAGTATGATTGATACCCCGGCTACCCCTTCTCCTCCTAAAGGAGGAGAGGCGACTAATGACCCTTCTACGACCAATCTGACTACGAACAACGGTACCCCCACTAATGACAAGACGAGACGACCACTTTTCAAAATCCCTACCCAGAATGCAAGGTTCGCGAATGTAAAATACGTGAATTAAAATCAGTCGCTTTTGAACGTGAACCCCTTTATCATCAAAAAGGTCCTTGATGGTCAAGTGGACGGCGATTTTGATTTTGTCAAAAAATTGCGAGATGGAAGCCTCCTTGTAAAAGTACAATACAACTCCCAGATTAAGGATTTACTTAAGCTGACGCAAATTCATGATCTTCGAGTTAAAGTAACTATTCCTATTGGCCCAAATACCTGTAAGGGAGTAATCTTTCACAGGGATTTGAGGACGATGGAAGAAATTGAAATTCTCGAGAACATGAAGGACCAAGACGTAGTGGACGTTCATTGTATGACCAAGAATGACGGGAATCTGCGAACGAAAACTGGACTGTGTTTTTTTACCTTTGCTTTGAATAAAATCCCTGAATATGTCAATGTCGGTTATGAACGTGTTCAAGTAAGACCTTATGTCCAAAAGTCAATGCATTGTAATAGATTCCAAAAATTGTCAATACATTAAGATGTATTGACAATGATTCAATTAAATTTGTTTGCCGTAAATGTGCTGAAGCCCATGACACCATCACATGTACTAGCCAGATTTCCAAATGTGCTAACTGTGGAGGTCCCCATCATTCAGGATCTGCCGAGTGCAGCATCCTGAAGAAGGAGACATTGGCATATATGAGAAAGAATGAAGTTAGTTATACTGAAGCTAAGAGAAAAGTGAAAAGTTTGACACACAAACCCGATACTTCCTATGCTGCAGCAGTAACTAACAACACCCCTAGTACAAGTGATGTCAGTCAGCAACTTGCAGCTAAAGATAAAGAAATTGCTGAATTGAAACAAACGGTTAAGGGATTGAATATTAAAGTTTATCAGCTGACTAAATTGGTCGATCAAATGGCTGCATCAACCCAGCATAAAAATCATAAGGAGGATGATACCGAATCACAGTCCGGAGCGCACCACCCCGTCCGGGCTACTCCTGTGAGGACTTCGTCTGGCTCGCGATCGGTTTCTCGAGAGAGAAGCAGGTCGCAATCTGTCAGTCGTCTCCCTCGCCAGGAGGTGCAGGACATGGAGGCTTCTGTCTACAAACCATCCCGTGAGAGGTCCCCGGGAAGCGAGGGAGAGGAGGCGCCTCCCTCCCATAAAAATAAAATAAAAACTGGTGGACAAGGCACTTCCATACCCCATAAAACGTAATCATCACGTCAACCATTATACAATGGAACTGTCGAAGTCTTAGATCTAAAGTAAATGACCTTAAATTATTAGCCTCGTCCTATGCTCCCGATATTATAGTTCTCCAAGAAACTCATTTGACAAACCTACCCTCACAAATCGTGAGGGTAGGGGTGGAGGCGGTGTCGCCATGTGCATCCATCAAAACCTCCCTTTTACAGAAGTGAATATTAATTTCTTTTGGAATTTGTCGCATGCAAAGTAAAAATTAATGGCACATATCTGGCTATATGTTCAGTTTATTGTCCGCCTGATAAATTTATATTCTATGATGAGGTTTTTGCTCTTCAGGAACGTCTGCCACAAAATAAAATAATTTTAGGTGATTTTAATGCTCATCATACGTTATGGGGTTCCCTACGGGTGGATGGTAGAGGTGAGCAAGTAGTTAAGCTGATTAACGAGTCTGAATTAGCCCTTCTGAATGATGGTAGTCCCACGCGGGTGGACGATAATACCGGGAATTTGAGCTTAATAGATATATCACTGGTCTCTTCATCAATAGCAGCCAAGTGCCTGTGGCACACCATTAACGACTCGTTGTGAAGCGATTATTTCCCTATTTTGATTAAATATTCATGGGACACAGTGAGAACGCCTTCAGCGCCTAAATTTAACGTAAAAAGAGCAGACTGGGTCGACTTCACAAGGAGCGTCAAGCTCGAACTTGTTGGAGAAACCATTGATGATAAAGTAAACAATATTCAGAATTCGATTTTAGAAGCAGCTTTGCTATCCATTCCTAAAACTTCGACAGATAGCGTTAAGCATAGAGTTTCATGGTGGACACCAGATTGCCGCAGGGCGCTGTGCCGACGCAATAAGGCCTATAGGCTTTTCCAAAATAACATCACAAATGAAAACTTTTGCAATTACAAACAAGCAAGAGCTAGGGTTCGTAGAATAATAAGACAAGCAAAAAAAGACTCCTGGTGAAGCTTTGTCTCTACAATTAACAGCAATACAAAAATATCAGAGGTTTGGTCCAATATCAATAAAATAAACAAGAAAAAAACATCATTCAAAATTAACAACATCATTGAAGAAGGTAACAATTTGAATTCACCTAGAGACATTGCTAATGCACTCGCCAGGCAGTTCTCTCATACAAGCAGCTCAGCAAACTACAATCACGCATTCCTGCCCATCAAGGAAGCGGCTGAGCTGCAACCAATTCACTTTGTCACAGGAGATGACTTTGATTACAATAAAGATCTTACAATGGATGAGCTTGTCCGAGCCCTAGATGCCCGTAGAGGAACATCCTCAGGCCCCGATGAGATTCGATATGAGATGATGAAGCATGTTATTCATGAGGACATGATTAAGTTGCTAGAAGTGTACAATCAAATTTGGAAAAGCCACACTTTTCCAAACTCATGGCACTTCGCCCACATCATTCCCGTATTGAAAGGAGGGGGTAATCCCAGATTTGCCATCTCCTACCGCCCAATTGCGTTGACAAGTTGCTTATGCAAGGTCATGGAAAGAATTGTCAACAGTAGGCTATTGCATTTTCTAAATTCCAGTAATTTACTAGTTCACGAGCAGTGCGGTTTCCGAAAGGGACGCCAAACTCTCGATCAACTAGTAAAGCTGGACAGTCATATTCAAGAGGCAATTGCCAAAAAAGATTATTTGATTTCAGTATTATTAAATATAGAAAAAGACTACGACATGACATGGCGATATGGCCTACTCAGAAAACTTTATGCTTTCGGGTTACGTGGAAACTTGCCTTGTTTTATTCAAAATTTCATTTCTGACAGAACGTTTGCTGTCAAATTGTTTTCTGACAATGTCACTTTTTCGGACATTTTTGTCCAGGCAAACAGGGTCCCACAAGGAAGTGTCTTGTCACTAACATTATTTTTGTGTATGATAAATGACATCTTACCAGCTCCTCCTCGGAATCTTAAATACTCACTGTACGCTGATGATTGTGCATTATGGCACTCCAGCAATAATGCAGAATTCTCAGCAAATCGCATCCAATTGGCACTGGATATGATTCATAACTGGGGCCTCCAGTGGGGTTTTAAGTTTTCCACAAGAAAGAGTATTGGGGTAATTTTTTCACATAGGAGGAAGCCGAACATCAGGCTAACTCTAGACAACCACCCAATACCTATTCAAAATTCTGCAAGATTTCTTGGGCTACTTTTTGATAGTAGACTCAATTGGAAAGACCACATTGGTCAGTTAAAGAATAAATGTCAAAGAGCACTAAATTTATTAAAGTGCATTTCTGGTAATAAATGGGGAGCTGATAGACAGTCTTTGCTAATGGTATATAAAGCCCTGATTAGGTCTAAAGTAGACTATTGGTCAATCGTGTATGGTTCGGCATCGAAAACAAGTTTGAAAGGATTGGATGCTGTGCAGAATGCTTGTTTGCGTGTGTGTCTTGGAGCCCTAAAATGTACTCGGATCGAGCGTCTTGAGGTGGAGTCAGGAGTACCTCCCCTCCGACTCAGACGCGGCCAGTTGGCACTGACCTATGCCGCAAAGGTGGCTCGAGACCCGAGCCACCCTAATGGCAATGGAGGCACTAGGCCCTTTGCCACGAGACTCCACGACCTCGTCGAGAAAGTCGGTATAGATCTCTCTACCATCGATACCCTGGTTCAGTCAAATATAGCGCCATGGGAAACACCCAATTTTTCTATCATGGAAGCCTGGCTTCCATCAGCCAAGGCCATGGCGCCGGAGGGTGAGGTACGCCAGAGGTTCAGAGAGATCCTTATTAAACATCTCCCTTTTTTTCATATATATACCGACGGCTCCAAGACAGATGAGTGTGTAGGTGCGGGTGTATGGTCGACTGAATGTGAACTAAAGTTCAAACTGCCGAATCATACATCGATCTTTCTTGCTGAACTTTTTGCCATTGACAAAGCTATTGATTTTCCACTATCGACGACCCACGATAGAATAGTTCTTTTTTTCCGATTCATTAAGTTCACTTAAAGTTATTAAATCTTTAGAAACCACTAAAAATGAACTGCTGGGTAATATCACTCGTAAGTTACATGGTGCCAACAAATCAATCAAGCTAATATGGGTACCAGGCCACTCTGGTATCCATGGCAATGAACAGGCTGACAAATTAGCTGGGTCAACTGGCGATCTGGACACTACCATAGTTTGTACAGATCTCAGGTGTTTTGTGTCTCTTATAAAAGCAGAAATTCATCACCTGTGGCAAAGTGAGTGGACCAACCTCCAACTCACAAACAAAATCAAGAACACAATAGACCTGTGGGACACATCCCACAGGAAAGATAGAAGGGAGGAGGTGGTGTTGGCCCGGCTTAGGGTCAACGCCTCAAGATATACCCACCTCACTCCCTACATTGAAAAAAATTACCCCCCCCCCCATGCCAAATATGCAATACTACCATAACAATAAACCATATCTTAACATCATGCCAAAAATACAGTAAACGAAACCACATCATAAATTATTTCAGAATTAAAAACAAAGATTTAACAATATCAAATCTTCTTTCAAACGATGAAAAAATAATAAATAAAGTAATCGCTTTTTTAAGGGAGACAAAACTTTATGACCTTATATAGATTGACAGAATAAATAGGATCCATTGGCTTAATAACCTTGGCCACATGCGGCTGGTTGA
>NC_061858.1:4244309-4249309 GCF_019202785.1 Penaeus chinensis
TGAGTGGTCGGTCGTTTGGGTTTAAAGTAGTTTGCCCTACAGCCGTCGTGATTTCGAAAAAAAGAAAACGGGAGGAGGCGTGTCGCGGAGGAAGGGGAGTGGAGGGGGGGAGGGGGGGATGACTAATTCGAAAGTGCCATTAAAATGGCAAAATGCATTGGTTTAATAGTGTCTATTCAGGGAACACATCAATCTTGGCAAATGCACAAAGGGGGAAAGCCAGATTGTGTAATTGGAAAGTTGTTTGCTGTTCTTGACTGCAATTTGTAGTTTTTTCTCTTTTTCTCTTGTTTTTTTTTCAATCTGTTTTTGTGTTAAGAGGCGAAGGCTGGTAAAACAACACACATAAACGACAAAGTTAATCAAAGTTTGGTATGAAAACGTGATGACAGGATAATCTTGCCTGCGTGCGTCACACTTTGGCGCGATAATGCGATTTTTTTTGTTTTTCTTTTTTCTTTTTTTTCACAGAGAAGGGATGCAAGTTGTATAAATCGCCAAAGACTTACTGCAGAAATGGAAATATTCTGATATATATATATTTATTTATTTATGCATTTGTATCAATTTCTCTCCCTATCTCTCACTCTCTCTCTCTCTCTCTCTCTCTCTCTCTCTCTATATATATATATATATATATATATATGTGTGTGTGTGTGTGTGTGTGTGTGTGTGTGTGTGTGTAAGTGTACGTGTATGTATACGTTTGCACGTGCATACGTACGTAGCTGTGTTATTTATATTCTCATTTTTGGATATTCCCCGCCATTTTTTTTTTTTTTTTTCATTTTTTTCTTTTTTCCTTTTTTACTACATACCTGTTCCCCTTCTGCGTGAATTCCACATCTCCCCCCCCCCCCCCCCTCCCATTCATTTCCCTCCGCGAGTCAAATCAGCTGATTTTACTCTTTGCACACCCAGGTCGCCAGCCACGTGTAAAATATGTCTAGTCTCTGTGTTATTACTCTGCTTGAAAAGGTGTTTGTGTCAGTGTTAGAAGTGTGTGTTAGGTAATTTGTTTGTGAATAATGTGTTAGTTAGTGTATTTGTTGATGTATTAAGTGGATGATGTGTTAGCTAATGCGTTTGTACTGGTTAATTTGTGTTAGTTAATGGGTTGAAATATGTTAATTGGTTTCTCTGTTATTATGTAGTTAGCTAAATAAGTACGTTGGCTAAATTGTTAGTTGATGTGTGTTTGTGTACGTTAGTTGAAGTGTGTAAGTAAAATTGACAGTGAATGGTTCTCTTAAGGTTGTGTTAGTGTATATTGGTTAAAGTGTGTTAGTGTGTTAGTTAATGCATGATAATTACGTGTGTTAGTTCGTATGTGGGTGTGTTTGTGTGTCTGCGTGTTAGACATTTAATGGCGAATGGCGATGGAAGAGAGAATTAGAAGATAAAATGAAATAAAGGGAGGTCTATAAAAAAGGAAACAAAAACTGACAGAGATACAGAAAACCATACCAAGAAAAAATGAGAAAAAAATGAATTAATATAAATGTTATCGGATCATGTTTTCAATTGATTAAGCATTGCTCTCTCTAACGTGTCCAGTCTGGTGTAATTTTAGCTTCTGTCGAGTGGCTACAGTAATTTAATGTTGGTTTCTCTCACAAGGTCAAGTTGGGATAATAATGTATCAATTTCCTGTCTTAAGAGTTATAGATCTTTTTCCATTGATACTTATATTTTCTGGGAACATGAGTATACGGTCACACAAATATATAAACAGACACACAAGTGCAACAGTGTGTGTGTGTGTGTGTGTGTGTGTGTGTGTGTGTGTGTGTGTGTGTGTGTGTGTGTGTGTGTGTGTGTGTGTGTGTGTGTGTGTGTGTACAGTCGTGCGTTCCATTGGACATTTCACAATGCAACGAAGCGCACAATTTCAACGGAACGGCCTGCAGCGCGATACTGTATTTTTTATCTGACGCACAAACGCTAGCAGACGACGCGTACATTGTTTACAAACACAGCTAACGTAGAATACCAACACTTTTCAGTATGAATTCTGCCATAAGAAGTTTTTATATCAATTGAAACCTAATGGATACCTGTTGACTGGTATTTGACTACTTATTCAGCTAAGCAAAGGATGTTAAATATAAAGAAACATGAGAGCATGATTTCTAACTCGTAAGCTTAGCTGCTGAACTATTAACGGAAAATAAAATATATAAAGATAAAAAAAAAAAAAATGTTATTAATACTAGCATAAATAAAAGCCATAGAAATGTGATTAAGCACAAAATATAAGACGCAAAAAGCTCGCGTGGGTCAATGTTTCCATTCGAGCGCCACCTTTGCGCTACAGACCTATCCGTTCGAGCGAAGTCTTTATAGCGCAGAAAAGTTTTCCGTATTTTCCATCGAAACGTAAGGCAGATGAGGTGAATTACAGACATAATAAGAAAGTTCGTGACATTCCTATATTTTTTTTTATACGGTTGGTTTTCATTTTTTATTTGTTTGTTTATTTATTTTCATTGTTATTGCTGTGTCAGCGTTTCACACAGATATATCTAAATGTTTCTAAAAGTTTCGGAGTTGGCAGCCTCGGGGATATGACACATTCGTTATTGTGAATGACAGCTGGATTTATCTCACGTGATGGGGACTCTGCTTGACTACACAATGCAAATATATTTATTCTTTTATTATATTTTATTGTTTTTTTAACTTGTCATTGTCATGGCTGTCCCCAAATTGCCTTAACCGCATTGATGTGTGTCTATAATTCTATTTTTTCGTACCATGCTTTTACGATTTTTTTTTCTTCTTCTTTTTTCTTCTTTTTCCTTTTTTCTTGTTTTCCTTTCTTTCTTTTTTTTTTTTTTCTTTTTTCTCTCATTCTGTCTTTCATGTTTTACGAGAGGTGTTCCGGCGAGCTACAGACGGCGGCGTGCTTGGCGCTAACTCGGCGAAACGAGGGCAAACTTTTTTCATGTTTCTTATTTGCTGTCTTTTTCCCCTTTTCCTCAATGGCTAAATCTTGTCTTCATGTATTTTCATAATACGTACACGGGGTCTGTATAGTGTGTGTGTGTGTGTGTGTGTGTGTGCGTGTGTGTGTGTGTGTGTGTGTGTGTGTGTGTGTAAGTGTGTGTGTGTGTGTGTGTGTGTGTTTCTTTGTGTTTGAGTGTGTCTGTGTGTCTGTCTGTCTGTATATTTGCACACGTGTTTTCAATTCGTGTGTGTCCATGTTGTAAATGTGTACATGTATCCTCGTGTGTATCCGTATGTATCAACGTGTCTGTGTCCGCGTGTCCGTGCAAATCCCTAGGGTCGAGAGCATCGCTGACCAAATAATAAAAGTCCCTCTTGGGAAAGTTGAACAAAAAGATAGAGAAAGAACTGGTATTGTCTGAGCTGGTGGAGGGGGGGGGGGGAGGTACGAGGCAGGGACGGGGAGAGAAGGGTTTGAGAGGGGGGAGGGGGGGTTCCTGTTTTTGGGGTATATCTTATCTATCTTCGTTATTTTGTGTGTTATACATTCCGTATAGAGATACGTAGGTAAATAGATTGTTAGGTAGGGAGGTAGATAGGTAGGTAAGTAGGTAAGTAGATAGAGAGATATAGATAGGGAGGTAGGTAGATAGAGAGATAGATAGGGAGGTAGGTAGATAGAGAGATAGATAGGGAGGTAGATAGATAGAGAGATATATAGGGAGGTAGGTAGATAGGGAGATAGATAGAGATGTAGGTAGATAAGGAGATAGATAGGGAGGTAGATAGATTGAGAGATAGATAGGGAGGTAGGTAGATAGCTAATGGGTAGGTAATAGGTAGGTAGATAAATAGACAGGTATGTAGTTAGGTAGATAGATAAATAGAGTAGGTAGTTAGATAGGTAGGTTGGTAGATAGATAGATAGGGAGATAGATAGGTAGGTAGATTGATATATAGGTAAGTAGGTAGATAGCTTGAAAGCTAGATAGGTAGGAAGGTAGACAGACAGATATTATTATCATTATCATCATCATTATCATTATCATTATCATTATTATTATTATTATTATTATCATTATTATTATTATTATTATTATTATTATTATAGAGGAAGCTCCAGCTCTCGGCTCAGCGAGGCTTCAGCTTCAGAAGCTCTCTCGAGGAGGCGCCTAGGAGGAGGCGCATAGGAGGACGAGTGAAAGTTTCTTTGAATGTATGTGTGTGTGTGTGTGTGTGTGTGTGTGGTGTGTGTGTGTGTGTGTGTTGACATGGATTGCTATCATAATTATCTTCATTACTGTCGTCATATTTTTTGTATTATTATTATTATTTATTATTGCTATTATTGCTGTTATAATTATCATTATTTTTTGTTCTTGTTATTATGGAATATATCCTTTGTAGCTCAGTGTCTATGTATTTGTTGTAAACAGAATTCAATAAAAAAAAAATCTGTGCATGTCATTATCGACCTAATCAAGAATTCGTAATGCAAATGCAATATGAAAAATCGCTGATTGGAAAGAAAAGAAAAAAAAAACATACATAGATAAAGATAAAACAAACAAAAAAATAATAAGAATATGATACAAAAAGGGAAGAAAGGATAAAAATAGGAAATTAAGGTAGGTAGATAGATTGAAAGATAAAGGTAAACAGACAGACGGACAGATAGATAGATAGACCCCCCCCCCCCCAATCCCTTGCTCGTTATTATCGTGGGGGGGGGGGGGGGGCTTAAAAGACCAATGTGACCTTTTCTTCTTCTCCTTTCCTTTTTCTTCTCTTCTTTATCCCCCTTTTATACCCACTTATCCTAATCTTTATCTCATTTTCACCCTTTTCGCCACGATATTTCATCCTAATGCTGCGTGACCTTTGACCTCTCGCAACTTTGTTTGTTTTGACCTTCGCCTTTCGAAAAATATAAATTATTTTTTTTGTTTACGTCGCTAATGATCTTAGATGTTGACGTGGCAGAAAATTTTCAATAAATGAAAGAGATAGATGATTAGGTGGGTAGGTAGATAGATGAATAGATAGATAGG
>NC_061858.1:4254309-4256809 GCF_019202785.1 Penaeus chinensis
CGGGCCGCAGCGATGGCCACCATCTCCAGCAGACTTCAACCCTTGGTAGTTGAGGTCACTCCAGTCGATGAGCGTATCATGGTATTGAGACTGAAGCTTTCATTTGGCTTCATGTCTCTTGTTGCTGTATACGCTCCTACGGATGTATATAAACTTGAGGTGAAAGAGATGTTTTACGCTAAACTTGCATCTGTGGCAGACAGATGTGTTCGGCGAGATATTCGTATTGTGCTGGGCGACTTCAATGCGGTATCCGGCTGTGATCGAGCTGGCTACGAGATGTCTGTCGGTCCTCATGGCTCAGGAGCTGATGCTGGCAGCGAGAATAGCCTCCTTTTCCGTGACTTTGCTAGGTCCCAGAAATTGAGGATTTCTGGCTCCTGGTATCAGCGTTCTGACCCGCATCGCTGGACTTGGTACAGCGATACAGGAAGAGTGGCCAAGGAGATCGACCACATCCTCGTTAGCACTCGATGGAGGATCCTCCAGAACTGCAGGGTATATCGAAGCGCTGAGTTCTGTGGAACTGACCATAGAATAGTGGTGGCTACTCTCCGGGTCCACTTTAGAACCCCCCGTCGCCCAAATGAACACCCTAGGGTGTTTAATTTGGACAGATTGAGGGAGGACGAGTGTACCCGGGGGTTTGCCGAGGCTATCTCTGGTCGTCTCACAGCACTCGAGGGCCAGACAGACCCTGTTCTTATGTGGGATATCTTCAAGCGTAAAACGCTTGATGCAGCTCAGGAATCCATTGGTGAACGCCCAAGAACAAGACAGAATTCCATCTCGCAGGAGACGCTGGAAGCCACAGACTTGTCGTGCGGCTCGACTGTCAGGGGATCGCACTTTGCACCGCTCTCTGGTGCGCAGGACTAGGTCACTGTTGAGAAGGGATAAGGAACAGTTTATCAGTAGTCTTGCAGAGGAGGTCGAAAGCCATTTCCTTGTAAATGACCTTCGTCCTGCCTAACAAGCTCTGAGAAAGCTGAACTCCAAGTCCCCCTCACAGACGGCTGCAGTCCGCTCAGCAAGTGGCCAGATAATCTCAGATCCTGATGGGGTGCGTGTGCGTTGGGCTGAGTATTTTGAGCAGTTGTATAAGGTTGATCCACCAACAGTTAACATGGATGCGGGTAATGTTGAGACTCCTCTGCCAGACCCACCCATCAGCGAGGATCCACCCTCCCTGACCGAAATCAGGGGGGCGATCTCCAAGCTGAAGAGTGGTAAAGCAGCAGGTGTCTGTGGCATCCCAGCCGAATTGTTAAAGGCTGGTTGAGAACCTATGGCAAGGGGCTTGTATGCAGTCCTGTCTGCCATCTGGCAGACTGGTACCTTTCCCCCTGACCTGCTGAGGGGTGTGGTCATCCCTCTCTGGAAGGGGAAAGGGGATCGGTGGGACTGCAGCAATCACCGAGGCATTACACTACTCAGTGTACCAGGCAAGGTACTCGCACACATCTTACTGAGACGTATCAGGGACCACCTGTTGAGGCACCAAAGACCGGAGCAATCTGGTTTCACTCCTGGTAAGTCCACAATAGACCGCATCCTGGCGCTTCGAATCATTATAGAGCGCCGTCGTGAGTTCGGACGTGGGCTGCTCGCAGCCTACATCGATCTCAAAAAGGCGTTTGACACGGTGCATCGCGAATCTCTCTGGGAGATCCTGAGACTAAGAGGAATTCCAATAAGGATTATTGGACTAATAGCAAACCTGTATACAGGCACTGAAAGTGCTGTAAAGTGTGGTGGGGGCCTGTCGAGCTTCTTCCCTGTTAGTTCAGGGGTGAGGCAAGGCTGTGTTCTTGCACCAACACTTTTCAACACTTGCATGGATTGGATACTGGGTAGAGCTACTGTCCAAAGTCACTGTGGAGCAACTCTGGGCAATATCAAGGTTCAACCTTGACTTTGCCGATGATGTTGCCGTACTCTCTGAATCTCTGGAAACCCTTGTGGCGGCTCTTGATGCATTTAGCAATGAAGCGAAGCCCCTGGGGCTAGAGGTCTCCTGGACCAAGACCAAGATCCAGGATTTTGGGGGCCTGCTAGGAGACCCTGTACAGTCGATACGTGCTTGCGGTGAAAACATCGAAGTCACAAAGAGCTTTATATACCTCGGTAGTGCATTTCACGACTCTGGGCTGTCAGACCAAGAAGTCAGTAGACGGATTGGCCTGGCAGCAGGGGTCATGAAATCTCTCGACAAGAGTATTTGGAGATGTCGGTACCTGTGCAGAAGGACCAAGTTACGTGTTTTCAAGGCCCTGATACTGCCAGTTTTACTCTATGGTAGTGAAACTTGGACACTATCTTGTGCTCTGGAATCTCGTCTTGATGCCTTTTGTAACAGATCCTTGCGCCGGATCATTGGGTACAGTTGGCGGGACCATGTGTCCAAGCAACGGCTGCACCGTGAGACCAGTACAGGACCTGTTACTTGCCAACTCAGGCTATATGGCCACTTGGCTCGACTCCCACATGGTGATCCTGC
>NC_061858.1:4266809-4269309 GCF_019202785.1 Penaeus chinensis
TTTCCTCTTCCTTTTCTCCCTCTTCCTCCTCTCCTTCTTACATCCTCCTCTTCTTCTTCCTCTTCTTCCTCTTCCTGTTCCTCTTCCTGTGCCTCCACTTCTTCCACTTCTCCTTTTTCTTCCTCCTCTTCCTCTTCCCTCTTCTTCTTCTCCTTCTTCCTCTCACTGAATGAAATTTTCGACACAAACAAGTAACCTAACAACACATTCTCCCTTGGGGCCAAAAACTCTACGGACCGCCATCCTTATTTCATAATCGGGAGCCTACTGCATTTCTCGGGCGCATATGTTTTTCTTGTGCATGTCCGGTATAGCTCGTGAATTTGGGCTATCTATTGCTTTATTTTTCGTTTTTTGTTTGTAAGATTATTGAATAAATGTACTTTTTACTGAATTAATGTGCTGTTGACTTTGTTTTTGCTTTGTTGATTTTCTTATTCTTAGAATCAATATTGTTATTAATAATTGTTTTTGTTTTTGTTTTCATTATCATTTTTAAAATAAATTCGCATTATTTTCGTTATCGTTATAGGTATTATGTTATTCCTTTTTTTGTCATTATTCTTATAATCGTCATTATTATTATTTTTTTTTTTTTTTCTCTTTCCTTTTCTTCCTCAAAGTTTATGTGGATAGATATGGGTATTTGACAATGCGCTTATCTGTATGCATGTATCAGTGTGTGTATGTCTGTGTGTGTGTGTGTGTGTGTGTGTGTGTTTAAGTGTGTGTGCGTGTGTGTGTTTAAGTGTGTGTAAGTTTAAGTGTGTGTGTGTGTGTTTAAGTGTGTGTGTGTTTAAGTGTGTGTGTGTGTGTGTGTGTGTTTAAGTGTGTGTGTGTTTAGATGTGTGTTTGTTTATGTGTGTGTGTGTGTGTGTGTGTAGATAGGTAGACACACGCCTACGTACGCATAAGCATATGTGTGCGTATGTTTGTGTGTACGTTTGTACATGCATCATGTAACATGATCACGCTTTTAATTATACCCCTCCCCCACCCCCTCTTACCCACCTCCCGTACCCTCCACCTCCTCCCTTACCTACCCTCTAACCCCCCCCCCTCACCCACCCACCTCCCCTACCCTCCACCTCCTCCCTTACCTACCCTCTAACCCCCCCCCTCACCCACCCACCTCCCCTACCCTCCACCTCCTCCCTATATTCTGCGAAGTGATAATGGAACTCACTCAAAGTTTCTACTAAGTTATGAGAACCAAATTAATTAGACGAGCAAGTTTAACCTAAGTTATGGGATGGGGAGGAATGGGAGGGATCTACTCGTAAGTTATGGGAGGGGGGGGAGAAGGGGGGAGTAGGGTATGGTTGGAGTGGGGGGGGGGGGAAGGAGTGGGGCGGAGCATGTGCATTACGTAATGGAGCAAGTGAGAAGCAAATAGAGTTGGGGAGGGGGGAGGGGAGGGGGAGGAGGAGGGGAGGGGAGGGGGAAGTTAGGGGGAGAGGGAGGAGGGGAGGGGAGGGGGAAAGAGGAGGGGGAGGAGGAGGGGAGGGGAAAGGGAGGGGGAAGGGGAGGGGGAGGGAGCTAGGTTGGGGAAGGGTAGGCTTATGCGTGCTCTCTTTATGGAGCATGGCTGAGCTTATGAAGCAAGCTCTAGTTATGCGTGAGAGCCACGGTATACGCCGGAGTGTTTGAGGGATGCGAGATGTTCATGTTGAAAGGATGTTAAGTCAAGATGTGGGAGTTAATAGTATTTTTTCCTTCTTCTTCTTTTCTTCTTTTTATTTTTTTCTTCTTCTTTTTCTTCTTCTTTTCCTTCTTTTCTTCTTTTCTTCTTTTCTTCTTTTCTTCTTCTCTTCTTTTCTTCTTTTTCTTCTTTTTCTTCTTTTTCTTCTTCTTTTTCTTCTTTTTCTTCTTCTTTTTTTTCTTCTTCTTCTTCTCCTTCTTCTTCTTCTTTTGATTTGATGTTGTTTTTTTCCTTTTCTTTTTATTTATTTATGTGTATTCTTCGTCCTGTTTTGACTAGATTTAGATTTGATATGTTTTAATATTTTATTTATTTATTTATTTATTTTTATTTCGGATTTCTTTGCTTTTTTGCTTTGTTGATGTGAATTTGTGTCTCGTATCTCGTATTTGTTTTTGTTTTTTATGTTTAGTTATATAATTCATTTTGTGTTTTTTTATTTATTCTTATCTGCATTTTTCTTTCTGTCTTTAATTTTATTTTTTTTATTTTCTCTTCCTCTCCTTGTTCTTCCTTTCTTTCTATTTTCTCTCTCTCCTTGTTCTTCCTTTCTTTCTTTTTTCTTTCTCTCCTTGTTCTTTCTTTCTTTATTTTTCTTTCTTTTCTTGTTCCCTCTTTCTTTATTTATTTTTCTCTATTTTATGTGTCCGTTTATATATTGGTTATATTTGGCTTTGTTGCTCTAAGACGGAGGAGATTTTAATATGACTTTATCATATTTTACACAAAAAAAAAAAAAAGTAATTTCGTAACCCGCACTGCTATTTTTGGAAAGGAAAATAGAAAAAAAACATAACT
>NC_061858.1:4281809-4284309 GCF_019202785.1 Penaeus chinensis
CTCGAAAAGAAAGAAAAACAAAAATAAAGGAAAAACGCCGCAGAAAAAAGCAAGCATCTGGAAGCGTCTTGCGGGTCTGGCGGCTAAAGATGGCGGCGGCGTTGAACTCAAATTTAGAACCATGAGCGAAGTTTGCAACTGAAATTTACGAGTCGCTTTCAAGACATGGAATTGAAAATTAACTTCTCACGAGGGAAGACGCGGGGATGGAGAGAAGGAAGGGAAGATAATGGACGAGAGGGAGAGATAATGAGATGAAAAGAGGATTTAGGAAAAGAAACTGTAGCTGTTTGGATTCACTGGGATGCTTGATTTTAACGGAAATAATATGGGTTTGTGGTTAAAAATATCGAGAGTTTGAATCAAGTTTTTGTTTATATATACATAATTTTTTTTTCCTTCTAAGCCATACATTATATTCCACTTTTTATATATCATATATATATATTTCTATTTTTTATCATACATCAAATTCATGAAAAGTACATTGACATTATCATGTATCATTGTATCCTCAAATCATTTAAAACAGTTACAAAAAAAAAAATCTCCACGTATGTATTTTCGAAAATCCGTCTCTCTGAAACGTCACCAGAAAAAAAAAACGAATATATCAGATCTAGTTCATCAGGCAAGCGTATTATCTTCCATCAGAACCACGCGACACCTCCGCCAACAGCAACATATTTTTTAATAGTTCCCCCCTCGTGCCAATTAGAAAACGAGGTGTCTGCATATCGAGAGGGGGAGACTATTCTAAAAGCAACGGCGAGGGAACAAAACTAGTATTAAGACTATATTTCCGAGTGGAGAAAGCGAAATGACAGGGAGGTACAAGGGGAGACGTAAATAGAGACATACCAGGTGGTTAGGATCCCACTCCAAAAAAAAGGAAAAACAGGAAACAAAGGTTTAAAAGTGAACTAACTCGGTCTGCGGCCATTACGCAAGACACATGCCTCCCGGAAGGATTCGTAAATTCCCTTTTATCGATTCTAAAACTTCTTAAGCGGGTTCCGAGAAGCAGACAGATGACATGCAACGAAAATAGAGTCGGAATTGCTATTTGCAGATACCAGAAAGAAAGAAAAGGAAGGAAGAAAATAATCGCAGTCAAGTAAACAGAGAAGAAAATAGAAACAGACAAAAAAAAAAAAAAAAAAAAAAAAAAAAAAAAAAAAAAAAAAAACGCATGAAATTTGGAAAAAACAGAAAATCGCCTCAGTTATACCAAGAGATTTTCGTGATCTGTGACCCTAATTTCACGAAGGGGCATCGGAGAACAGTCGTCGTCCGAGGTTTTAAAATTCGGTACATCTCATTTGCATAATATAAGCCAAGAGTAACGGCCCATTACGACTCGGGTTTCTGGCGCCGCCCATTACACACTCGGGCTTGATGCTGCTTGTACGCGCGAGATAAGACAGAGAGATAGGGAGAAAGAGAGAGGGAGAGGAAGGGAGGGAGGGAGGGAGGGAGGGAGGGAGAGGAGGGAGGGATGAGGAAGAGAGGAAGAGAGAGAGAGAGGGAAGGAGAGAGGTGGAGGGAGGGAGGGAGGGAGGGAGGGAGGGAAGGAGGAGAGAGAGTGGCGGGAGGGGGGGAGGGAGAGAGAGAGAGAGGGACGGAAAAGAGAACGAGAGTGAGAAAGAGAGGTGGGGGGAGAGAAAGAGAGGCAGAGACAGAGAGGGTGGGAAAGAGAACGAGAGAGAAAATGGGTTGATTCAGTCTGATGAAGAAGGAGAGAGAAAGTGAGGAGAATGAAGGAATAAATTGAAGAGGAGAACGATTACCAACTGGATATATTTTCGTCCAGTTGAGATTAGATTTTTAGTAATCACATTCTCTCTCTCTCTCTCTCTCGCCCGTTCTCTCTCTCTCTCTTTCTCTCTCTCTCTCTCTCTCTCTCTCTCTCTCTCTCTCTCTCTTTCTCTCTCTCTCTCTATATATATATATCTTTCTTTCTTTATTTATTTATTTCTCTCTCTCTCTCTCTCTCTCTCTCTCTCTCTCTCTCTCTCTCTCTCTCTCTCTCTCTCTCTTTCTCTCTCTCTTTCTCTCTCTCTCCCTCTCTCTCTTTCTCTCTCTCTCTCTTTTTCCCTACTTTCCCTCTTTCTTCTTCGACTTATCTATATATAGTTCCTTACAAATAAACTCCGCCTTGGACAAAGACATTGTTGCCACATCTTCAAGCCATTCTATTTTGAATGCATAGCTCGTATGACATGACAGGTAGAAATGAAGCGAAAATTCTCACTGAAATCTGAGACGAAACTTTTTGTTGATTTTCTTTTCCTCCTTATTCGTTTTCTTTTCTTCTTTTTTTCTATACTTTGCTCTTTATTTTTCTATTTTCATTTTTTTTTTTTTTATCATGTTATTGCTACTTCTATTCACCTTTATTTTTTTCATTTTTATTATTTCTTTATTTCTCTCTCACCTTCTCACCTTCTCCTTCTCTTCGCATTTCTCTTCTTCTCCTTCTCTTCCTTCCTCTCCTTCT
>NC_061858.1:4299309-4321809 GCF_019202785.1 Penaeus chinensis
ACAAAAACATGTATATAATTCTGATGTTTGTTAAACATTTTCATTATGCCCTTTAAGAAATTCATTTGTGTGTGTGTGTGTGTGTGTGTGTGTGTGTGTGTGTGTGTGTGCGTTCGTACGTGCTTTCATGTGTGTATGCGTGCTTGCGTGTGTGTGTGTATGTGTGTGTATTCGTGTACATACACACACACTTAAACCAACCCGGCCATCGACTGCTAACCCCCCCCCCCTTCCCCCCACCATCAATTCCTTCCGCCTCTCCCCCTCTCATCTCTCCCTTCCTCTCCTCCCCTTCTCCTCTCCCATCCTTCGCTCCCCACCTCCGTCTTCCGCCGCGCCGATGGGAGATGCTTAACGACAGCATCCAACAGCAACAGAAAGGCGAGATGACGGCAACAGCTCTCTCTCCCTTGCCTGGCCAGACGGCGTGCAACATTGACTTCGCTGGAAAGACTTTTGAGGGAATTCCACGTCATCCGCTGCGGCTTTTCTTCTCTTTTCGTCTTTTTCTTCCTTTATGGGTAGGTCTTTCGCTTTCGGCTTGAATTGTTTTGTTTATATATATATATATATATATATATATATATATATATATAAGCATATATATATGTATATATATAAGCATATATATATATGTATGTATGCATGTGTATATATATGTATGTATATATATATATATATATATATATATGTATGTACATATATATATATATATATATATATATATATATATAGAGAGAGAGAGAGAGAGAGAGAGAGAGAGAGAGAGAGAGAGAGGTGTGTGTGTGTGTGTGTGCGTAAAGCACGGACCTCTTTAACCAATATTGTTTTGTCTATTTTGGTTCACTATTACAGACTGATGAAGGAGATATGATTTATCTTTGAATCGTTTGCTGATAGACATGAACCTAGTTGCGGCCGCGTTAGTCTACCTCTTCTTTTTGACTGTTCGACGCCTGGAAAACCTATAACGAGGTATAAATAAATAAATATATATGTACATGTCTATAACATATATGTATATATAAAATATATATTCATATATAATTTGAGTGTGTGTGTATGTAGACATACATATAGAGACATATATGCAAACATATATGTATATATATAAATAAACATATAAGTATATAGACACACACGCGCGCGCGCGGACACACACACACACACACACACATACACACACACACACACACACACACACACACACACATATATATATATATATATGTGTATATAATTTGTGTGTATGTGTAGACATACATATAGAGACATACATGCAAACAAACACACACACACATAAAGATTCATATCTGTGTATGTGTGTATTAATGTATGTATGTGTACGTGTATATTGTGATGGCACAGTAATTCCTTCAGATCTAGCAGAAGCTCTGGCTTTTAAGCGGACTAGACTCGAGTGTTTCGTGTTTTTCGGCAAATAAAAATGTACATTCTCATTATGAATTGTCCACGTGTGTTTGCATTTTATGTTTTTGTATTAGAGACCTGGGCTTCAGATGTAAGCTGTTTATTGTTAAAGTATTATTCTCTTTTGTATCATTTGCGTATTCATCATAACAATATGCACCCACACCAATATATACATATGTATATATATGTATATATGTATATATATATATGTGTATGTGTGTGTGTGTGTGTGTGTGTGTGTGTGTGTGTGTGTACAAACGCGCATGTACATACACACACACACAAACACACATTTATGTGTATGTGTATACGTGTGTATCTATATATACATACATATATATGTATATATACATATATATACACACATACATAGTATATTTAGGACAGCATATATACAGAAAAGAAGAGGGGATGCTTATAGAGACAGAAAAATGGTACATAGGTAAACAAAAATAAAAACACTGTGATGTGTACACGCAACTGAAAACTCATTAGACACTGCCACACTAGCAACGGAATATAAACAGACCCGTTGTGCAAGTGTTGCATTTGATGACAAGAGAGGTATCTACTGTAGGCCAATGGTTCTTAGCCTGTGTGTCGCCGTATGCGCAAATGTGACGCAATTAATCTCTAGTGTGTCGTATGATATTTTCCAGATGTATTTTTCTCGTCGTTGAAATGATTGTCTTTATAGTTTGAAACAAAGAGATTTTTTTAAAAAGAAAATTAACTTATTTTTTCCATTCTAGAACTAATTAAGTTTTTTTTGTTTAATATATAAAGCAACGTAAAGTTGTTTGTACATTTGCTAGGAAATATAATCGGTCGGTTGAATATTCATTATATGGATATATATATATATATATATATATATATATAGAGAGAGAGAGAGAGAGAGAGAGAGAGAGAGAGAGAGAGAGAGAAAGAAATGCATATCTATCAGTCTAGACATGAATATCTACCGTACAGATAGACAGATAAATATATATATATATATATATATATCAGATAGATAGACAGACAGGCATTTATTTATGTTTATATGCATATTTATATATATATGTATCGCAGAAGTCTATGATATGTATTCAGTGTGTGTGTTTGTGTGTGTGTGTGTGTGTGTGTGTGTGTGGTGTGTGTGTGTGTGTGTGTGTGTGTGTGTGTGTGTGTGTGTGTGTGTGTGTGTGTGTGTGTCTGCATCTGTGCCTATGTGTGTGTCTCTGTCTTTCTGTGTGTATATGTATGTATGTGACTAAGTTTGTGTGTGTGTCTGTGTATGTATATAAGCACACACGGCAGAAAGCGCTCGCCTCCCCCGAAGACAAGCCATTCCAGCTGATTCCCAACGAGGCAATCTTGACCTGTAATGACCTCGTAAATCAGAATGACAAACAACCCCTTACCACGTGGCCAATTACTCTCGCCTTTTGATCATTCATTTACAAGCTTATAGTCTTTTTCTTCGTAGTTTTCTTGTCGTTTACTATTTTCATCGTGTGTGAAAATGTGAAGGTCGGGTCATTTGTCTTTTCTATACTGGCTTTTGTTTTAACGTGACGTGTGTGTGTGGGGGGGGGAGGGGTGCTTGCACACACGCACACACACACGCACACGCACACGCACACGCACACGCACATGCACATGCACACACACACACAGACACGCACTCACACACAAACACACACACACACATTATTCGTATTTCTAATATATATGTATATGTGTGTGTATATGTGTGCGTACTTGTATATATATACATATATATACATACACATGCATTTAACTCCACCGACCATACTAAAAAAAAAAAATCAATCTCCCCCCCTCCTCTCCTCTCTTTCCTCTTAGAATCTAAAATATAGAAAAAAAAAATAAAAAGATAAAAAATCCACAAGAACCAGCCTCAATTCATATATAAAAGTCAAGTGTCACTATCAAGGCTTGAGGCGACGAAATCTCAATTCCCGCTGAGACTTTCCTCACTCACGAGGCGCCGGGGAGCAAGGGGGGGGGGGTCCAGGAAAGGGGGGGGGGGGTTGTGTGTGTGTGTGTGTGTGTGTGTGTTTTGTGTGTTTGTTTGCGTGATAAAACCAATGGAAATATAAATACTGTAATTGATTATAAGATAATGAAATCAAGAAATATTAACTCAAAAGTATTGATAATAATAAATGATAACAAAATGATAAGTCAAAATAAAGGATCATGAAAACAATGCTATTGATCATCAAACCGTGATAAAAACAACATTAATAAAGTGAAATAATAATAATAATAATAATAATAATAATAAAAGTATATATAATATACAACAATTATTAAGATAATTAAAAACAAACAAACATAGAAATACCATAAATAACCGAATCACTGAACGAAAAACAAAAATAAACAAAAAGTAGAATCGAATACCACCCGAACGACCACTCATTGCGCTTATACTTTCACCGCGGGAACTATCATGAACGAAATATTCCACCACAATTCACTCGCTCTCTAAAACAGGGGCACTTAAGTAGAACAGAATCTTTCGCTCACACTTAAACTACGTAATGCAGAGTTGGATTATACGTGTTCTTGGGTCGAGGACGTGAAAAGGTGTTATGTAAAAGGACATTGGAAAAAAAAAAAAAAAAAAAAAAAAAAAAGCGAAGAGGTTTGGAGGTTTTGTGGGATCGGATTAAGAAAAAATGAAGTATCTGAGCGTGTAATTTTTCTCGGTCTCTTTTTTTTATATTTTCTCTCATTCTCTTTTTCTTTTCTTTCTCTCTCTCTCTCTCTCTCTCTCTCTCTCTCTCTGGATGTTCAGGATGAAAATTCTTTCTACATTTTTAAGCCTTTTTTAAGGGTGAGAGGAAGTGATCTTATAAAATGTTCTTATGATTTCTGTTTTTTGGCATTGGAGGGAGGAGGAGGAGGAGGGGGAGGGAGGAGGAGGGGGAGGAAGGAGGAGGAGGAGGGGGTGGGAGGAGGAGGAGGGGGAGGGAGGAGGAGGGGGAGGGAGGAGGAGAGGGAGGAAGGAGGAGGAGGAGGGAGGAGGAGGAGGAGGAGGAGAAGCAGGAGGGGGGAGAGGGAGGAGGAGGAGGAGGAGAGAGGAGGATTATTGTTATCATTTATTATTTATTGGTGTTATCATTATCATTATTATTATTACTGTTATAATTATTTGTGATATTATTACTGCTAATATTTTTGTTATTATCATTACCATTATCATTATCATCATCATTTCATTATCATTACTGTTATTATTATCAATACTACTATTATAACTACTATTATTGATATCATCATTGTTATTATTAATATTATTGTCACTATAATCATCGTCACCATCGCATTATCATTAACACTATTAATATTATCATTACCATTATCATTATTATTAATACCATTATCATTAAGACCACTATTATTATTCATTAGCTCCGTGCAAACCAAAGTGATCAGTTACAGAATACCTTAATGTTATAGTACTTATTAATACAGCAAATGAGAAACGAACATAAAAGACGAAACAGAATTAAAATTGAATCATGTTGATGAAAAGATGAAAAGAATTTTGTTTTCAGTCTCGTGATAAAAGGACATTATTAAATCTCATCTCGTGCCCGTGCATTATAGACAATGGTAATTCTTTTGAAGTAAAAGTGACTAAATATCATTTATATTAGAAGAGCTGAAATAAAAGAGGGAGAGGGAGAGGAAGGGAAAGGGAGAGGGAGGGAGGAAGAGAGGGGGGGAGGAAGAGAGGGAGGGAGGAAGAGAGGGAGGGAGGAGAGAGAGAGAGAGAGAGAGAGAGAGAGAGAGAGAGAGAGAGAGAGAGAGAGAGAGAGAGAGAGAGAGAGAGAGAAACAGAAACAGAGGCAGAGACACAGACAGAGACAGAGAGACAGAAACAGAGACAAAGACATAAAGAGACATAGAGAGAGAGATTTGAACAGAAAAAAAATGCATACACCATCATCATCATCTTCATCACCATCTTCATCGTTCTTGCTGTGATATCTAATGCGCATTCCTGTGACTGCAACCTTCAGCCTCCGAGATCCAATACAACAGAATGAAAGTTTTATCTCCCTTTGATGCCTTGACTCTCATAGTGCCAAGTAATGCCATGCACTTTTTTTTCTTAATTCTTTAATCTATGTATGATTTTCGTAATCCATAAGTTAGCTGTTAAAACTTTTTTTTTTCCTCTTTTTTTCTTTCTCTCTTTTTCTCGTTTCTGTTGTTTCTTGTTGTTGCTGCTGTTAATGTAGTTGTTTCCTTGTTTTGTTTTTGTTTCCTAGTTCATTGAAATATAACGGAAGTGATTACCTGTGTCCCAGGAATAAAACAATAAATAAATAAATAAATAAACACTACGAAAGGGTTTACAAGTAGACTGACATCTGAATACCCTCATTTTAGAGTGTAGAAATTTAGTGCAGGGTATTCCTAGCTATCAGTGGCCTATAAAGTGTACCCTGGCTGCCACGCTGTTCACTACCCTTTTGTATGGCTTAGTATATAGCCCCTGACTCGGCATCAGTTGTGCTTATCTAGTCCCGAGTCGAAAACTTTCTTTACAGTAAGTGTCTGGAAATTATACTCCGTTCAATTTCAGAGAAAAATAAAATCTGGCAACTCACCCCCCGAGTTCTGGCGTCCTCCGATTCTTTAAGTCTTCTTTGACAGATAAATATAAATAATTATGCGGTGTTGACGGCAGCAAATGTGAAAAAAAAATCCGAAAAGGTAATAAAATATGGTATATACATCTCAAAAATCCAAACAAATATTTAAGCACTAGAATTCAGAGTTAGGTGAGGAGAATAAAACACCGACTTGGCGAATCGGACTACTCGAGGGTCCGGGTGAGTTGTCAGTTTATCCTTTTCTGAGATTAAACGTACCCAAGATACCAACCCCTAATTTAACACTATGTATTGTACTATAAAAAGATTCGGGCACATGGTGATATATATATACTCTTACATGTATATATAGCAAAGATATGTGTTAAAGTGTCAAACAAAAAGATAAACAGGCAGAAACTGACTGATTGACAGAATGAGAGACTGAAAGACAAGCCGAAACAGAAACAGAGAAAGTGATATGCAAATTTTATAAACCCCATATACAGAAAGAAATGTATAAAGTGTGTAATACATGTAGACAAATATATAAACAGACAGACAGATAGATAGATAGATTGATAGATATAGAAAAATGGACAGGCAGATAGGCTGACCGAAAGAGAGAGAGTAATTGATTGATAGATATATAGACAGAAAGATAGATCGATAGATGTTTGTGTGTAACGAAATATCAACCTCACAAATCAGACCAGAGTTTATACTGGAATAGCAAAGGGAATGCAGCTGGCGACTTTTCTGGATGCGTTTTGTATATTGTAAAAGACATTTAAGAATATCTAATTTGTAACTTTCTCGTGGCTAAGGTATTGAGTTGGATCCACTTACATTTGGTCTATTAAACCCAAAAATTAAAGTGACTTCTACCCTAGACGATTCAGACGCTTGTTTATGGTATGAGATGCCCTATTATTATAGATACGCGTGTGGAATTGTTGTTTCACTTCGAGAAATTGTAAAGCAATCGAGGAAATCACACAGATAGTTATTTATCTAGTGATTTCTGGTATCACTAGGAGCGTCCTTATTGGCTAAGCGCGATGACGTCATAAGCTCCGACCCTTTATTTTACGCCTCACAGATTGGCGTTTTTTTTTTTTTTTTTTTTTTTTTTCTTGAGTCTTCGATATATTACATGACCAATGGTTCAGTGCGCTGTTTAGTCATGCAGTACCATCTACAAAAGCAAGAAAATTTGTGTCTTTCAACGGCTTTCCACACGACCGTTAAACTTGGCATGCTATTTGTCCCATGCACTTCGCAGAGCAGTGATATAATTACCATCTGTTATATGGCGTGAAACTTTCTTTGCAATTACGGCCACGTCTGATCCTTAATGTTTGTTCGTACAATTTTCAAGACTCTATCCATCCGCCCACATACGAAAAAGATCCATTATCTATATTATCCTTACAACATTTTCGCTCTCCTCTCAGAGACTACCTTTACAACTAATTACTGATGTAAAACAAAAATCTAGTGAACGATAAAAAAAAAAAAAAAAATGACGGAAAAGATATATAATAAGAGAGCGATCAAGTAATGTTGACGTCATGTGGAGACAGGTGGGCGGGACTTAGCTCTACAGTTGCCACTTAGAATTTGCATCGAGGCAGAGTGTCTTTTAAGTACCTTGTTGGTTGTGAATTGTGTGTGTGAGTGAGAGAGAGAGAGAGAGAGAGAGAGAGAGAGAGAGAGAGAGAGAGAGAGAGAGAGAGAGAGAGAGAGAGAGAGAGAGAGAGAGAGCAGACGGAGAGGGAGAGAGATAGCAATACAAAGTGAGATATAGGTAAGGGAGAGAAAAATGAAGATTGAGAGAGAGAAAAAAATAGAAACAGACAAAATAAACTGAAAAAGAAAAATTGGGAAAGGAACAGACAGACACTCCGATTGCTTGATCGAAAGGGACAAGATAGATTAAACCAGAGAGAGAGAGGGAGAGAAAAGAAAAGAGATAGAAACCAAGAAAGAGAGACAAACAAACACAAGGGAAAGGAAAAGACAGAAACAGAGAGCAAGAAAGAAACAAGACACAAACAGAATATTCAAATACACAGAGTCATCGTACTCTTACACAAGTGGAAATTCGAGTAAAATTATTCATGACTTGTTAGCCACTACCCGCGTATAACCAAGGAAACAAAAACATGAAAAAACGAAGCGAAAAAAAAAAAAAAATACATACAAATTAAAGTCACAGTGTGCAGCTATTGTGAAATATACATATTCGTGAATAGAATATGCATTATATGTCCTTCAGTATTATTTTATAACAAGTCATTCATAAACACTAGTTCATACTTGACTTGTATATATGATTTCATCAATAGAGAAAATTGAAAGAGCAACGTCCGAGTGGTATTTATAATGGCTCTGTGTGAAAATCAAGAATTATTATCATTATTATCATTGTTTAGTATTCTGGTTTCTCGACTTCATGACGCCAATGGGAGGGAAGGGAATTGTAGAGGAAGAAATACGAGTAGAAAAGATAAATATAGTCTGGGCATATAAGCACACATACACATACGTGTATGTGTGTATATATGTATATGTATATATATATATATACATATATATGTGTATATATACATATATATGTATATATACATATATATGTATATATATATGTATATATATATTTGTAACACAGTTTTATATAAATATTACTGAAATATGTATGCTTATGTTATTCTATGTATCTGTTGTTAAATTCTACATAATATATATATCATCTCATATAATATTACACGGATATATTCCCACTCACACACATATGCATGCATGTAAGCATGTCCATTGCTTTACCTGTTTATTCATCAATTCCTACCAAAGTAGACATATCAGTGCTGTTTTGTTTACCCTTTCGCAAGAGCTGTCTTGCTGTAACGCTTCCGTCTCCATCACTGACTGCTACATGCTAAAGACGTGACTTATAGCTATGACAAACTTATTTCCTGCGGGGAGCCAAGGAGCAACACCTCGCTCCTAAAGAATTCATGATGTCTTGGTTGTCTACTTTACACCCAAAGCTCTCCATCTACCATACTCTTGTAGGGCCATCATACGGGCTCCTGCTATATTATTTGTGTGTGTGTGTGTGTGAGTGTGTGTTTGTGGGTGGTGTGTGTGTGTGTGGGTGTGTGAGTGGTGTGTGTGTGTGTGTGTGTGTGTGTGTGTGTGTGTGTGTGTGTGTGTGTGTGTGAAGGAGAGGGGCATAAGCTCAGTAGTAGTTGAGTTCTAGCTTTGCAACTCGCAAGGTCTCGGGTTCGCGCCCGGCCAGCCTCTCTTATTTGACTCAGCTGTGTACTGGCTTCAGCATGTTGGGGTCAAATTTGGGGTAGAAAGAAACCAGAATGTCCCTTCCCTTATGAACATACCGCGACTGTTCAGCAAGATGAAGTCTCCGAAATAGGATGGCAAGAAATAGATGGCGAAGGTACAGACTGCCCCTCGAGAAAGCAGCTACATCGACTCCCCACTCAGGCTACGGATTCCAGACTGCCCCCCGAGAAAGCAACTTGCCAGGCTCCCTATTCAGGCTACGAGTGACGGCCAGAACAGCACACACAGGCAGCAGATGATGAACTACAAGATGAGACCAGATCAAGAGAGGAAGAGATACGATGAGCACTTCAGTCACCCGGAGGAAAGCAACGGGAAACCACCTCCGCGTTTTCCTTTGTGCAACCATGATCTTTATGAAGCCAAAAAATATCAATAAACAGCGTGAAGGAAGTTTTGGCCTCAGGTAAAGGTCGCCACTAAGACGACACTTCAAGAAGAATATACAGTATGTTTGAGTGCGTATATATATATATATATATATATATATATATATATATATATATGTGTGTGTGTGTGTGTGTGTGTGTATGTGTGTGTGTGTGTGTGTGTGTGTGTGTGTGTGTAGGAGTGTTTATATGTCTAAGTGTACGTGCGTGTGTGGATGGTTACTGGTGTACAAATATGTAATTTTCTATGGGCGTATAGATATATTAGTGTCTGTCTACAAGAGTGACTGAGCGAAAGAGAGGGACAGGCAGATAGACAGGCAAATAAACATACAGACAGACAGAAAGACAGACAGACAAACAGACAGACAGAGACAAATACAAAGACAGACACAGAGACAGACTAGACACACTCACGCATCCATACGTAAGTGCATCGCCCACACGCTTGTATGCAAGCATGTATTTCCGCACACACACCAAAGCCAACAGAACCAAGAAAAGTGCCTGTTCGAGAGGGGCCGCGGCAGAGAGCAGCGACGCAGGAAATAGCCGGCGAAGTTCTTAACCGAAAAAGCAAATCCGACCGAGACTCAGAAAGAATGTGTAAGTAGCCTGGCGCGTAAAAACCGGACGGCGGCCGCTCCAGGCTTCCCAAAACAAAGAGAATAGGGGAGCATGCATACAAAACGTCATGCACAATGTTCACCGCTCGTACTCGCTGGAAGTAGGTGGTTGGCGAGTCAGTCCGCGCTCGTTAACATGGATAGGCGGTAACTCGGGTGCGTGGCGATGGAATGGGAATTTGTTATTATTATTAGCATTGCTTTTGTTGTTGTTGTTGTTGTTTCCTTCTTCTCTCCCTCTCCCTATTTCTTCTCTCTCTCTCTTTGCCTTTCCCTCTCCCTCTCTCTCTTTCTTCTCTTTCTCTCCTTTATTCTTCTCCTTCTCCGTCTCCCTTCCACCCCTTTCTTCTTCCTCTCCTTCTCCCTCTCCTTCTCCTTCTCCTTCTCCTTCTCCCTCTCCCTCTTTCTTCTCTCTCTCCTCCCTCATCCTCTTTCTTCCTTCCTCCCTCTCCCTCTTTCTTTTCCTTCTCCCTCTCCTTCTTCTCCCTCTCCCTCTTTCTCCCTCTCCCTCTTTCTTTTCCTTCTCCCTCTCCCTCTCCTCCCTCTCCCTCTTTCTTCTCCTCCCTCTCCCTCTCCCCTTTTCTTCTCCCTCTCCCTCTCCTTCCTCTCCCTCTTTCTTCTCCCTCTCCCTCTCCTTCTCCTCCATCCTCGCCTCCCTCTCCTTTCTTCTCCCTTCCTTCCTTCTCCCTCCATATGTCTCTCCCAATCTTCCCAGTTTCCAGTTCTGCTTTACTCTTTCCTTTCGTTTTATCCCCTTGTCCTCGCCCGCCCAAGCAAAAAATGAAAACGGCCACAAAATTATTTCTTTTCACTTCACTTCTCTTCTTTTTCTTCTCATTTTCCCTGTCTCATTCCATCCTCTCTCTTTTTTTCTTTCTTTCTCTTTCTCTCTCTTCTCTCTCTCTCTCTCCTCTCTCTCTCTCTCTCTTCTCTCTCTCATCTCTCTCTCTTCTCTCGCTCGTCTCTCTCTCTCTCTTCTCTGTCTCTTCTCTCTTCTGTCTTCTCTCATCTCTCCTCTTCTCTCTCTCTCTCTCTCTCTCTCTCTCTCTCTCTCTCTCTCTCTTTCTCTTTCTTTCTCTCTCTCTCTCTCTCTCTCTCTCTCTTCTCTCTCTTCTCTCTCTCTCTCTCTCTCTCTTCTCTCTCTCTCTCTCTCTCTCTCTCTTTCTTTCTCTCTCTCTCTCTTTCTTTCTCTCTCTCTCTTATCTTCTCTTCTCTTTCTTTCTCTCCCTCTCTCTCTCTCTCTCTCTCTCTCTCTCTCTCTCTCTCTCTCTCTCTCTCTCTCTCTCTCTCTCTCTCTCTCTCTCTCTCTCTCTCTCTCTCCTCTCTCTCTCTTCTCTTCTCTCTCTCTCTCTCTGTGTCTCTCTCTCTCTGCCTTCTCTCTCTCTCTGCCTGTCTCTGTCTTTCCTCTCCTCTCTTCTCTCTTCTCTCTCTCTCTCTCTCTCTCTCTCTCTCTCTCTCTCTCTCTCTCTCTCTCTCTCTCTCTCTCTCTCTCTCTCTCTCCTTCCTCTCTTCTCTCTTCTCTCTCTCTCTGTGTCTCTCTCTCTCTCTGCCTGTCTCTCTCTCTCTGCCTGTCTCTCTCTCTCTGCCTGTCTCTCTCTCTCTGCCTGTCTCTCTCTTTCTGTCTCTCTCTTCTCTCTTCTCTCTCTCTCTCTCTATCTCTCTCTCTCTCTCTCTCTCTCTCTCTCTCTCTCTCTCTCTCTCTCTCTCTCTCTCTCTCTCTCTCTCTCTCTCTCTCTCTCTCTCTCTCTCTCCCAAACTTATTTATTCATTCATTTTTCATTTGCGTCCTTTGAAAATTTTAAAATTCAAACACATTTTTTTTAGAAATATATTGTGATAGCTATTTATCTATTCATGCATATACTTATTTTTGTCAATATGAGTTTTATTATTCATTTATTTATACACTCTAATGCGTTTAATTAATGGCAGTGAATTAATTACTATTATTTTTCTCAATCTTTTTTTTTTTCTGTCGTTTATTGTCACCTCAATCTTTTCCAGAAAAAAATATATTTTGTAAATTCCCTATTTTCATTCTACTTCTTTTTTGTTGATTTATTATTTTTATTCTTTATCTTCTCAGCTAAAATATTAATCGAGAAAATATATATCTGTCGATAATTAAAAAAAAAAACAATAAAACTGGACACGACTTTTCCTTTTTTTATATTGAACAAGACGCAATAACTCTGGAAGCCACAGAGGGTTTCAATTTCCTCCATTAGAACAGTGACGCTCTGAACATTGAACACTGAATACACTGAACAAGTATTCTCTCATTCACGACTACGGATTAAATTCTCGTCGGGGAGAGAGAGCGGAATGAAAAATGAAGAATGATGGAGGTGTGTGTGTGTGCGTCTCTCTCTCTCTCTCTCTCTGTCTGTCTGTCTGTCTTTCCCTTCTCTCCTCTCTCTCTCTCTCTCTCTCTCTCTCTCTCTCTCTCTCTCTCTCTCTCTCCCTCCCTCCCTCCCTTTCTCCTTCCTTCCCTCCTTCCTCCCTCCCTTCCTCTCCTCCTCCCTCCCTTCCCTCCCTTCCCTCCCTCCCTCCCTTCCCTCCTCCCTCCCTTCCTTTCTCCTTCCCTTCCCTCCTTCCTCCCTTCCCTCCTCCCTCCTCCCTCCCTTCCCTCCCTCCCTTCCCTCCCTCCCTCCCTTCCCTCCCTCCCTCCCTCCTCCCTCCCTTCCTTTCTCCTTCCCTTCCCTCCTTCCTCCCTTCCACCCTCCCTTCCCTCCTCCCTACCTCCTCCCTCCCTCCCTTCCCTCCTCCCTCCCTTCCCTCCCTCCCTCCCTTCCCTCCCTCCCTCCCTTCCCTCCTCCCTTCCACCCTCCCTTCCCTCCTCCACTCCCTGTTCCCTTCCTCCCTTCCCTCCTCCACTCCCTTCCCCACCTCCATCCTCCCACCCATCCTCCCTTCCCTCCTCCCTCCCTTCCCTCCTCCATCCCTCCCTACTCCCTCCCTTTCTTTCTCCCTCCCATCCCTCCTCCCTCCCTTCCCTCCCTCCCCTCCCTCCCTTCCCTCCTCCCTCCCTTCCCCCCCCTCCCTCCTTCCTTCTCCCCTCCCCTCCCTCCTCCCTCCCTCCCTTCCTTCCCTCCTCCCTCCTCCCTCCCTCCCTCCGCTTGCTTGCCTCCCGCCTCCCTCCCTTCCCTCCTCCTCCCATCCCTCCCCTCCTCCCTTCCCACCTCCCCTCCACCCTCCCCTCCCCTCTCCCTCCCTTCCCCCCTCCCTTCCCTCCTCCCTCCCTTCCTCCCCCTCCCTTCCCTCCCTACCTACCCCCCTTTACCTCTTGCTACACTCCACCCTCCTCTTCTCTTTTCATAAAACCTTACCTCCTACCTTTCCTTTCTCACTCCTTCCAACTGACTTTTCCATCCTTCACTACCTCTCTTCTCTCCCTCTCCACACTTACCTACCTTCTTCTGCCCCACTCCTCTCTCTCCCCTTATTTCCTTTTACTACCCCCTTTCTCTCTTCCGTACTTTCCTTCTCCTAACCTCCTCTCCTTCCTCTCTCTCCACACTTTCTTCTCCCTCTACCTCTACTCTCATTCTCGTCTCCACCTCTCCCTCCCCTCTCTCCCAACTTCTTCCACCCTACCTGCTCCTACACACCACCGCTTGTCTTACTATTTCTCCTTCTCCCTCCTCCTCTTTTCTCTTTCCATCTTACTTAACCTCTCTCCTTTTACCATTCCCTTTCCTTCACCCACCCTTTCTTGTTTCTCCTCCCTCCCTTCCCTCCTCCTCCCTACCCTCCCTTCCCGCAAATCACTTAATCATCCAGACCGTCACTCCATGACCTACCTACCATGCAATAAGCATAACGTGAAACAATACACTACAGATACCTTACATTCTCACCTAAAGTACAGCCTACATAAGACAGCACAAAGACATTTAACTCCGCCATCTGCAATAACTACCATCCCTTAATTCGACCTCCATTCAATCATCCCTCCTTGAACCTCACATAAATACATTCAAGAATCCAATACCTTCACTCCGCCTCCCTTCCCTCCCGACCTTCACGCATCAATAACATACAGAAGCCATAAATACAGAAGTCACCAACGGGTAAAGAAGACAGAACTTAAATAACAGAAGCTTAATGGATATGATATTCTCTGCTAGACACACTACATAACATCCCGTCACACGAAATACTTGGAACGGAAGACGAACTCAATGTAAATAAGCTTTTAATACATACATTACAGAATAAATCATTCAATCCTCCTAATATCCATTACCTACGCCCTAACTACGCAGACAGAAAGTAAAGAAATCACATTACAGTGACTATCTTTAAATCATAAATCAACTAAATTCACTCACGCAATCCTTGCAATGACCAGAATAACGAAATTAACTAATCACAGTTATACGCAATCCCCACCAACAATGCCAGAATAAAGAAAAAGCATAAATAAATTCCCGACTCCAATCACCGACAAAATGAACGAAGACCGAAGTAAAACAGAAGACATAAACAGACGAATCAGTTAACAGAACGAAGAACTAAGCAAGCCCTTACATCACGACTTTATTGTCTCTTATAGCCCTCCTACCTAATCTACTTTACCGCAACATACTTTCCAGTGAAAGAAGCACCCCACCCTACACTCCCTTCATCTTACCGGCCATAACGCACTTACGCAATTAACATACAATAAGCAATAAGACAGCCATTCCCTTACCTCCCTTCAGTTCTCTTCTATGCCTCCTCCCGATTCCTCCCTTACCCTACCCGCATTAAGTGAAAGGACAAGGCGAAAGAAATAAATACAATAAAGAAGCAATAATCAACGCAGACAATGAAAATTAACTACCTGAAGGGTATAGTAGTGCCCCATAAATTCAATCCTAACGAAAGGTACACGCACTCCCTAAGTACCTGCCCATAACTAACTTCCATACCTAAATAAGAAAGAAAGGACAGTCATTAAAAATTTACACTTCCAATAATAGATCCCTTAAAGAGTGACATCAAGGACAATAAAGCAATCAAAGAACTCTGCTCTCGTCTTCCTCTAATCATTAATCATCGCTATATAGATACTCTCTAGAAATACTAAAAAAAATACACCCAAATTTATAAACTGAAAGTGGCCGGCCAGAAATGGAGTGCCGAGAAATGACCCGCTAGTGCCCAAGGGAAAGGTGATTATGCCTGTCTTGAGTCTGTTATTTTCTTCATTTTTTTTTTTGTTTTTTTTTTAGGTTATCGTGCCGGAAGGAAAAAAAGGGAGATAGGGAGGGGGGAGGGAGAGATGGGGGGGGGGGGAGGGGGGAAGAATGGGGGAAGGGGAGAGAGATGGAGGGTACAAAGATGGGGGGAAGGGGGAGAGAGATGGGGGGAGGAGAGAAAGATATAGAGGGAGGGGGGGAAAAGTTGGGGGTGGGAAGAGAGAGGGGGGAGGGGAAGAGTGAGGGAAAAAGGAAGAGAGAAGAGAGGAAAGGGGAAGAGAAAAGGGGGAAAAGGGGAGAAGAAGGGGGGAAGGGGAAAGAAAGGAGAGGGGGGAAGAGAGGGAAAGGGAGGGAATAGGAATAAACGTCGAAAGAGCGGAACGAGGGAGAGACATAAAAGAGAATTACCAGCGAACAATAAATCGTGTGTGTTTATGACTGTTTGTTTGCATGTGATTTATTTTTTTGTGTTTGTCGTAGGATTTGTGTATAAAATGCGTCTTTTCTCGTCTGTCATATTACTATGTGTGGTGCTGAAAACATGAATATATGCAGATATGTTAATAAGTAAGCATATTTGTTCTCGGAATGGGATACATGTTAATACAAATCGCATCAACAAATTAAAAATTGTGTTTTTGGAGATGGTAAAGTGACAGGGAGAGAGAGAGAGAAGAGAGAGAGAAGAGGGGAGAGAAAAGAGAGAAAAGAGAGAGAGAAAGAGAAGAAAAAAAGGGGAGAGAGAGAGAGAGAAAGAAGAAAAAGAGGGGAAAGAGAGAGAGAGAGAAAGAGAAAGAGAGAAAAAAGGGAGGGGAGGAGAGTGAGAGAGAGAGAGAGAGAAAAAGAAAGAGAGAGAGAGAGGGGGGGGGGGGCAAAAAGAAGAGAAAGAGAGAGAGGGGGAGAGAGAGAGAGAAGAGAGGAAAAGAGAGAAGAGAGAGAAGAGAGGAGAGAAAAAGGGAGAGGGGAGAGAAAAAAAGAAAGAGAGGGGGAAAAAAGAGGGGGAGAGAGGAAAAGAAAGAGGGAGAGATAGAAGAGAGAGAAAAGAGAGAGAAGAAGAAGAGAGAGGGGGGGGGGGGGGGGGGGGGGAGGGGGGGGGGGGGGTGGGAGGGGGGACCCGCCCCCGGGGCCCGGGGGGACGCCGGGGCCCATCCCGAGCCGCGCGTCCCCCGGCCCCCCGCCCCCGCCCGCCCTCCCCGCTCCCCTGCGCCTCTCGCCGCGAGCGCGTCTCGGGCCCCGCGCGCCTTAGCTCTCCCCCCCGGCCGCCCCTCTCGGCCCTCGTCCTCTCTCCCGCTCGCTCTCCCGTCCACCGCCTCTCCCGCCCCATCGCCCCGCTCCCGCCCCCCCCTCCCCCCCTCCCCTCCCGCCTCCGCTCGCGCGCCCCGCCCGCCCCCCCCGGGGGGGGTTGGCCCGGGCTGTCGCCCCCGCCCCCGAGCGCCCGCCCCCCTCCCTCTCTCCGCGCCTCCGCTCCCCTCGCTCGCGCGCCCCGCTCCTCCCGGGGCCGCGCCGCTCGTTCTGGGCTCGCTCCGGCCGCGCTCTCCCCCGCCCTCCCCGCGCTCCGCGCTCCTCGCCTGGGTTGGGGGGGGCGCCCCCTGACGCCCCGGTCTCCCCGCCCCCGCGCCTCTCTCTGGGCCCGCCCGCCGCCGCGCCCTCTCCGCCCCTCGTGCGCTCGCTTGTTTGTTTTGGGGGGGGGGTTTTCCCCCCGGGGGTTCCCCTCCGCCCCCCGCCCCTCCCCATAGATTGAACAAAGGGAGAGATTGAGTTAAGTGATGTTATAGAAAGAGTGAGAGAAAAGAGGGAAGTGATGAGAGAGAGGAAGATTAAAATCACCCCCCCCCCCCCCCCCCCCCCACACACCACAAACAAACCCCACACCCACAAACCCCACACCACACAAACCCCCCCAACCCCCCCCCCAACACCCCCCCACCACCCCCCCCCCCACAAACCCCCCCCTTGGGTATCCACCCCCCCAGGGCCCAACCCCCGTATCTTTTCCCCCAAATGACCAACGGGGCTTTGTCACTTGCCCCCCTTATACTTCCCAACAAAACAACAAAAACTTTAACCGCTCTTTTCATATTTTAAATTTTTTTTAATTATAATTTTTAATTTTTCATTTTTAAACACTATTATCCTTATCATTTTAAATTTTTTTCATTTTTATTAAATATTATTAATCAAAATTTATTTATCTTATTATCATTATTATTATTTATTTTTATTTTCCTTATCATTAAAAAAAATTTTCATAAATCACTATATTATTATCATTATTATTATTATCATTTCTATTATTAATTAATGTCATAATTACTATTATCATCATTATTACTATTATATTATTATTATATTATTATTATTGTTATTATTATCATTATTAATTATTATCATTATTAATTATTATAATCAATATCATCATCATAATTATCATCATTATTATCATTATGATCATAAAATAATTATTATTATCATATTATTAATATTATTATTTAATATTATTATTTTTATTATCATTACTATTATTATCATTAATCATTATCATTAATTATTATTATTATCATCATCATCATTATTATCATTATCATTATCATTGTTATTATCATTATTATTATTATTTTTATATTATTATTAATGATATTATTATCATTACTATTACTATTATTGTTATTATTATCATTATCATTATTTCGTTTTATCTAATGTTTCACCTAAATATAATTTTGACTGGTGTCATGGCTCGAAAATAGATTATTAACGTTGCTAACTACTGCTATAAGAGCTTTTTGCTTGGAGTTGTTATATTTATGTCGCGCATGTCAATCACACTTTATTTATTCATAAGCAAGGGCCCTCTATGTATCAGAAGTAAATTAGTTTGTCAGTTAGAGCAGTTGATCAAATTATCTGATATCTAATACTGTAAATAGTTATTGATAGATAACTTATGATTAAAAGCTGGAGCTATTTTTACTTGGTACACAGTGTGTGTGTCTGTGTGTCTATATGTGTGAATGTGTGTCTATCTGTGTGTGTGTGTGTGTGTGTGTGTGTCTATATGTGTGAATGTGTGTCTATATGTGTGTGTGTGTGTGTGTGTGTGTGTGTGTGTGTGTGTTTATATGTGTGAATGTGTGTCTATATGTGTGTGTGTGTGTCTATATGTGTGTGTGTGTGTCTATATGTGTGAATGTGTGTCTATTTGTGTGTGTATGTGTGTGTGTGTGTGTGTGTGTCTATGTGTGCGTGTGTGTCCATGTGTGTGTGTCTATGTGTGTGAATGTGTGTTTATTTGTGTGTGTGTGTGTGTGTGTGTGTGTGTGTGAATGTGTGTGTGTGTGTGTGTGTGTGTGTGTGTGTGTACACAGACACACACACATATGCATATATATACACACAGACAAACAGAGAAAGAGAGAGAGAGAGAGTAGCACTAAAGATGAAATCAGAATACTTACATGTTCTAAAGCCCAGTACAATTTGCCTTTCCAGGAAATTCCATTAATATTAGATGAAGAGCGCCGATCGTTCTGGCGGGAAACGTGGGTTTTGAACACCTTATCTTTAAATGGAAATTTTCTCAATAGGGATTTTCAGTGAAGAATAATTTACGTAGCCTTATGCACTGAATTTGCAAAATAACTGATAGCACAAGATGTTACCGAGATTGGTTGTTATTTTCTTTCTTTTTATTCGTTCGCTTATTCGCTTTTTGAGGACGAGCGAATATAGTTTCTAATTCCTAAAGCCTATCATGCGTTTTATTAATCAATCACCAGCTATTAAAAGATAGATAGACAAAAAACTACATTAATTTGGTATCAGTATCCTAAACACTCATCCAATTATTCGCTTTATCAATCAGTCCCAAAATGTAAAAAATAAAATTGATAAAAAATGACATTAGTTTCATGCCAGAATAGTATCACAACCAGTCAATAATTCTGGAAAAAAAATAATAATAATTAAAAAAAAAAATCTTAGCATCTTGTTAGATATACATTACCTTTTTTCTACCGGAATTTCCCAAGGGTTTTTTTGCCTCGACTTCGTCAGAACATCCATATGATCCATGATAAAAGACGATCAGTTCCCGGAATTTCGACTTATTGAAGAGACTTTCAAAGAGATTTCCTGATCCTGGAGGCGGTTTCGTGTCTTCTTTTCTGAATAAGGAAGTCTGTATGATAATAATAGAGTATTATAATGATGTTGGTCATATATAGGAAAAAAAGAATCAATGAGAAGGAATATCTTTACAGGGCATCATCATCATCACTGGGTAGTTGACCGCGACAGAGGCGCATAGCCGCATCCACCCTTCATTTCCATCTACGAGGGTTCCTCTTGGCGAGCCGCCAGTCAGGAATGTTGGCGCAAGAACACACACTTGCCTCACTTCTGAAAAAGCAGGGAAGAACATCGACTGGCCCCTGCCAAACTTTACCGCACTTTCATTATTAGCCAGTATACAGGCACGGATTTGAGAAAGTTAGGCTGGCCTTACTTAGATATGATAGTGGTGCCCGACTGCTGCCTTGTGGTTCAGTCCGTGTATGGTCAAAGGCTATGGGAGTCTACCCAATACAAAACAATCCACTGCCTTGTGTTTTCTATAAGATGAAAAGGCTTCGGGAGTCAACCCTGAGGAAAAATCTGGAACTGGAGCCCCGAAGGCAGTTCGTTGTCGCTTGAGACCTCGTTCTGGCAACTCCTGCGACGCCGCTGGTGCCACACTGTATCTGTCTTTGCCATTCCTTTGGATCCATCAGCTGCGTAGAGAGAAGGAGCATGCTGCATGGATAACAGCTTGCTCCTCACATTCTTTTGCACAGGCACTGACTCTTCCTATACAGAAGGGGGTAGAGACGATAATGCCATAGTCGACATCGACTGATGAGGGCCTTCAATTGTGAACTTACCAGGAATGAATCCAGACAGCATGCAAATCCCATGCCATAGGTTTACCACCAGCCTTCCAGAGTTCAGCTGGGATGCCGGAGATACCCGTTGCTTTACCACTCTTCAGCTTGGAGATTGCCTCCCATAACTTCAGTTAGGGAGAGTGGATCCTTGCTGATGGATGGGTCCAGCACAGGGATCTTGACACTACCTGCATCCATGTTAACTATTGGAGAATCAACCAAGAACAATTGCTCAAAATTATTAGCCAACGCTCCTGCACCCCAACAAGATCTGAGACAATTTAGCCACTTACTGAGTGGACTGCAGTCGCCTGTGAGGGGGGCTTCTAGTTCAGCTTTTTCATGACTTGGTAGGCAGGGCGAAGATCATATACTAAGAAATGGCCTTCGACTTCCTCTGCAAGACTCCTGATAATCTATTACTTGTCCCTTCTCAGGAGTGACCTAGACGATCCCCTGTTAGTCAAGCCACACGACAAGGATCTGTGGTTTCCAGTGTCTCCTGTGAGGTGAAATTCTGTCTCGCTCTTGGGCATTCACTATTCGAGCTGCCTCGAGCATTTCATGCTTGAAGGTGTCCCAAAGCAGCATAGGGCCTGTCAGGTTGCGGAGTGCTACTAAACGACCAGAGATAGCCACATGAAGTAAAGTGCAAGCTTTAGTCTCAATACCTTTATAGGCTCACTGACTGGAGTAGCCTCTACTACTGATGGCTGAAATCTGCTGGAGATGGCTATGGCTACTTCCTGATCGTTACGGCCCGACCAGTAATAGGTGTAGCCACCCACACTTCCAGGTCTTCTCACCACGGAGAGAGCAGCCACCTCTGTTCCCTCGACAGCTGTGGCAACTTATCATCCTGCTGCAGAGGATGATAAGGATGTTCCAAGCCCCCAACCAAACGGCCCGCCTAGGGCAGTCACCTCTGCCACCCCTGCCGATGCTGCCCAATATAGAGAGGACTGGCTGGCTGCAGGTCCCATACCCTGCCTGTGGAGGTCCCATGGACTTTGCCTCACAAGCTTCACGTCAGGTCGGCGGCCACCGCGGCGTTGATGGAAAGAGGTTGCCAACCCAGTGGGACCCACAGCCTGCCTGCCTTACTTGCTGGGTGGGAGGGACGTTTGCCTTCCCGCCAGCACCATCTTCTCTTCGCTGCCAGTTGGGTTCTCGTGGGGAGGCGGACTGACGAGGCCCACCCGTTGACCCCAGAGGCCAGGAGTTAGTACGAAGCCAGGACCTGTCCACACGACGGTGGGCATGACTCCATATCTTTAAGGCCTCCTGCTGCTCCAAGAGCCTCCACAGGGTGAAAGAGGGGGGAGGAAAAGGGAGAAGGGATGACACACACACACTATCACTAACACTCACGCACTAACGCACACATCCCCAACTAGGCGGGCGACAGATAAAAATGCGAAATTGATGGTTTTCTAAACTAGGTTTTATTTGTGAATTATGTTTAATCTTGTTTTCAGTTGAAACAAAAAATGTGTGCGTGTGTGCGTGTGAGCGTGTGTGCGTGTGTGTGTGTGTGTGTGTGTGTGCATTATGTATATATATAAATACACACACACACACACACAAACATTTATATATATATATATATATGTGTGTGTACGTATATATGTGTATATATATATACATATATATATAAATATATTTGTGTGTTTCTCTTGCGTAATCATTCCCGAGCAGTTCAGCCGTTCAGTCCTGTCGGCGCCCCTCTGCCTGCTTCGGTCCCAACGAGAGGAACACATGGGAAGTCGTCCTCGGGGGCCGAGAAGCAGAGGCTAAGGCAGAGGGAGAGGAAGAACCGGAAGGGCGCCCAAAGAGGGGGCGGGAGAGCCAAGCGCTCGGACGAGAGGAAGGAGCGAGAGGAGGAGGAGAGGAGGAGGCCCCAGATGGAGGAGGAGAAGGAGAGTAAGCAGAAGGAGATGGAGGAGAAGGAGAAC
>NC_061858.1:4326809-4331809 GCF_019202785.1 Penaeus chinensis
CGTCTTTTAAGGAGAAGTGGGGGGGGGGGGAGCGGGAGAAGATGTTTTGAAATACGTATTTGCGAGTACATTTCTCTCCCTCTCTTTCTCTCTCTTTGGTTTGGTCTTTGAATTTGTCTTTCTCTCTGTCTGTTTGTCTGTCTGTCTCTGTCTATCTCTGTCTGTCTCTGTCTCTCTCTTTCTGTCTCTCTCTCTCTCTCTCTCTCTCTCTCTCTCTCTCTCTCTCTCTCTCTCTCTCTCTCTCTCTCTCTCTCTCTCTATCTCTATCTCTATCTCTCTCTCTCTTTCCCGGCTGGCAAGAGAGGCTTGATCACCCTTGTGAGAGCAACAATCCCCTGCTCCGCAATAGCCGATGCATCGCACTGTGGAGACGATGTTGAATCCCTTGCCGTCGAGGTTCACCTGGCCGGGGGGCCCCTCAAACTGTACAATGTGTACAGCCGGCCACGCTGTAGAAGCTTAGACATCAGCCAGGTCTGTGCTTCTGCTGCACACGACCGAGTGATCATAGGGGGAGACTTCAATGCACACCACCCCATCCTGGCTCCCTGCCGGGCACCGGATGCGGCCGGCTATCACATAGCCGACGTGCTAGACATTCCCTGAGATCGCTCTCCTCAACACCCAAGAGCCAACGCATGTCAGAGGAGGGGTCCTAGACCTCGGTGGACGTGGAATTCAGCCCACACGGGATTCAGCCCATGGAATTCAGCCCACGCGGGATTCAGCCCACGGAATTCAGCCCACGCGGGGTTCAGTCCACACGGGATTCAGCCCAAGGAATTCAGCCCACGCGGGATTCAGCCCACACGGGATTCAGCCCACACGGGATTCTGCCCACACGGAATTCAGCCCACGGAATTCAGCCCACACGGAATTCAGCCCACATGGGATTCAGCCCACGCGGGATTCAGCCCACGCGGGATTCAGCCCACACGGGATTCAGCCCACGCGGGATGCAGCCCACAGGATTCAGCCCACACGGGATTCAGCCACTCTGTGTTTCTGTTATACCCAACACACGTTTATATGCAGACTCGAGCGAAAAAACACATATAATCTTCTCTAGCTTAGGAGAGTGCGTGTGCGTGCGAATGTAAACACGCACACACACACACACACACACACACACACACACTCTCTCTCTCTCTCTCTCTCTCTCTCTCTCTCTCTCTCTCTCTCTCTCTCTCTCTCTCTCTCTCTCTCTCACTCTCTCACACACACACATTAATATGCAGACTCCTACAAAAACACACAATCTCTAACTTAGGTGAGTGCGTGCGTGTGAATGTGAACTCTCTCTCTCTCTCTCTCTCTCTCTCTCTCTCTCTCTCTCTCTCTCTCTCTCTCTCTCTCTCTCTCTCTCTCTCTCTCTCTCTCTCTCTCGTATATACATGCAGACTCGAGCGAAAACACACATATCTTCTTCTCTATTTTACCAGTTTAGTGAGAGATAGATAACGAATAAAATGATCCCTCTGTAGCGTACAATAGTAGACTGGAACAGGACACGTTCGCACCGTGTACAGCGCCTCGCAAGTCCCTGTTCTGAACACAGCTATTGCATTGTCATCAGTGCCATTTGCTGCTCTGCTCTGCCCACGTAAAGGCTTGCTATGGTGCTCAACCTCCTCGTGGTGCAAGCTGGGTTCGGCGAATAGAGCACTAACTACTGTAAAAATAATGAATAGTCAAAGAATAATATTGCTTTAAGTTATTTACTTTTCTTTTCTAAAAATCCTTTCAGTAGAAATGGTCATATTTCTAAGGGTTCCATGTCAATTAAACCCCTATTCAACTCAACAGTGTGGGCCCGTGAGTTAAGTCCCGTGTGGGCTGAATCCCGTGGCCTGAATCCCGTGTGGGCTGAATTCAGTGGGCTGAATCCCGTGTGGGCTGAATCCCGTGTGGACTGAACCCCGCGTGGGCTGAATTCCGTGGGCTGAATCCCGCGTGGGCTGAATTCCATGGGTTGAATCCCGTGTGGGCTGAATTCCGCGTGGGCTGAATCCCGTGTGGGCTGAATTCCGTGGGCTGAATCCCGTGTGGGCTTAATTCCGTGTGGGCTGAATTCCGTGGGCAGAATCCTGTGTGGGCTGAATCCCGTGTGGGCTGAATTCCGTGGGCTGAATCCCGTGTGGGCTGAATTCCGTGTGGGCTTAATTCCGTAGGCTGAATCCCGTGCGGGCTGAATACCAATGGAACCCTAGACCTCACCCTGGCCACTGCGACTCTGGTGGGGAGGATTGGCTGGCGTGTAGATGAGACCGTCACAAGTGACCATTACGGCACTATAACTACCCTCATGGATGCTGGCCCAGCCGAAATCCTAAGACCGAATCCAAGATGGAAAACAGACAAGGCCAACTGGCAGGCGTTTCAAAACGCCTTGGCCCTCTGTCTGAGATGCAACGATCCCCCACAAAGCGAAAATGTGGGAGTGCTCGAAGCTAGCCTGCTAAATGCCTCACAGACCATACCCAAAACTCGGCCTGGGTCCAGAAGTCACAAAGACGCCTGGTACTTCAATGACGAGATCAGGGAGGTCAACCACAGGGTGAACATGTGCCGAAAACTATTCCGAAGGCAAAGAACCCCTGACAATTTATCCCTCCTAAGGGAGGCTGTCACAGATGCCAAGGAAACTGCCAACAGAGTCAGGCAGGAAAAGTGACTGGAATGGTGTGAGTCCTTCGACCACCAAACCACCCTTTCAGAGCTGTGGCAACGGGTCAAGCGAGCTACCAGCCGCTCAGCCCCGAGGTGCACCCATCACGATCCCCAAGCAGAGGCTAACAGACTGGCGCACGAGTTCTCTGCGAGAACGAGCAGCAACAGTCTGCCAGCCGAGCTGAGGGCAAGACAAGAGCGTCTACAGCCAGACAGACACGCTCAGATCAGAGAAAGGGCAGCCGAACCCGATAACTCAGACGTTATCTTTTCTCTGAGGGAACTAAGGAAAGCCTATAAAACCAGTTCCAACACAGCCCCGGGCTCTGATGGGATCTCGTACCCCATTATCTCCCACCTAGGACTAGCAGGTGAGCGTGCACCCTTGCAACTCATCAACAAGTCCTGGGAAACTTCCACTCTACCCCAGAGTTGGAAGAGGGCTACCATAGTTCCCGTCCCAAAACCAAAGGAGCCGGGGAAGTACCGCCCCATCTTTCTGCTCAGCTGCCTGGCCAAGACGGGTGAGAGGATGGTACTAAACCGGCTTCAATGGAAAACGGGACCCCCGCACGAACACCTTCACGGGTTCACAAGGGGCATGGGCACAGCACACAGCTTAGCCACGCTCTTAAGCACAATCAGCAAGGGCCCAGCTGTGGTGGTATTCCTTGACCTGGAGAAGGCTTTTGAACTGGCAAGTCCGCTTGCCATTCAGGAAAGCCTGATCCAGAAGGGAATCAGAGGAAAGCTCTTGGCTTGGATAGGTGACTACTTCAGGAACAGGACTGCCAATGTCAAATTCCAGGGTCACCTATGGCAGCACATGCCGCTCGAAAATGGAACGCCACAGGGTGGGGTTCTCAGTCCAGCCTTATTCAACACTTTAATGTCCTGCATCCTCAACATAAACCTCCCAGTGGGGTGCCAGATCATCTCGTATGCAGACAATCTCGCTATCACCCTGCCTGGCGGCTCGCCATGAGGGATCCTCGTAGGTGGAAGCGGAGGGTGGATGCGGCTATGCGCCCCTGCCGGCGTTAGCTCCAAAATGATGATGATGATGTCCGGCCCATTGTGGACTATGCCTCAATCGCTCTAATTGCTGCAAAGAAAAAGCACACAGACAAATAAGAAACAGTCCAAAATGAAGCTGCCAGGATCATTCTAGGTGCCCCGAGGAGGACGAAGGTCCTCAACCTCTTGATGGAGGCAAACCTTCTCCCCCTGGACTCACGAATCGATCTAATGGCAACACAATTCCTGTCAAAGGTCATCCAGGCTCCCAGGAACACAAGCCTAAGACATAAATTAGTCAGATGCCTCTAACAAGACAACGAGCTCGTTGCAAACAACTCGTGGCTGTCTCATACAGCCAGGGTGTTGATACGCCATCAGCTCAAAGAACAGCTTCTTGCTAAGGGCATGGACTCCCCCCCACCCCGACTTTGCCGAAGCCCCGCCGTGGGCACTGAGCCTGATAGAGTTCAACATAATGAGCCTGTCAATGAAAAAGAGCCTATACCCCATGCCTAGCCCACAGGGTCATTGCAGCCATCACTCCTCCGGGTAGTAGAACATACTACACAGATGGATCGGTCGATCCCTTGAGCCACACTGCAGGCGCCGGCTTTGCAGCTAGGGATGCCATGCGATCCATGAGGGTAACAGACAACGCCTCCTCGCTACAGGCAGAGGCAGTTGCAATCATGGGGAGCCCTAGGCCACGCGTCCCTAAGGGAAGGACACGTGGTCATACACACAGACTAGCCGTCGCTGGCAGGGGTATGCCCCCAAATCCCATGACGATAAAACCGAGCCGAAAATTACTTATGGAGAAGTTTGCCTTGGTCGGTCGTACCTTCCTACGGCAGCTCCACAGAGAGGAAACGAGAATCTCCCCCTCGGCCAGCTGGTACTCAGACGCCACAGGCTATGAACCACTGGCACTCTCTGAAGTAAGCAACAGAGGTGCCGAAGTCATTCTTCACAGAATGCGCCTAGGTTACCACTGTGCATGGCAGATTATCCCAACAATCGAACGCGATGAAAGTCCACTAGTCCACTACCTAGAAAATTGTGACCATACACAATTCCTGAGACAGGGACCGCCCACAACAGCCGCCGTGCTGGTAAAGAGGCTATGCGAAATGCTTACACCATGGCGGCAGGAGCGCCTGCTGGCAATCCCGCCGCCACGGTAAGCACCGAGTGTCAGACAACTCAATGAGACAGCCGTAAAAAGCTGACACAGGCCGGGCCACATTTAGAAGGCCCGGGCGAAGCTAGAACTTCGCAAACCATACAGACAGTCTTTCCCTCTCTCTCTC